>NC_057810.1:69188543-69192370 GCF_018294505.1 Triticum aestivum | reverse complement strand
CCTCTTCCATCTCCTCGTCCGGCACGAGCATCTCCTCCTCCGGCGCCTCCTTGTCCGAAGTAAGGCATATCGTAATGCTTGAGGCGCGCATCTCGCCTGGATCTCTGTCTAGCGCTCCGGTGTCAGCAGCTTGTAGTATGTCACCTTGGATTGGAAGTGGGAGAGGAAGAGGAAGTGGCAGCAACGACACACACGGGGTGGATAGGGACAAGCTTGCTTTGCCTCGTCGTCCAGTTTAAATAGCCTGATTTAGTCCCTCAGGGCCATGCCCGAAGCGGTGACATGAATGTGTCCTCGCCTAAACCGAAGGAGGCGCCTACCGGACCAATGGGTTTTGGCGCCGGGCGCCGGAGCAGCGACATGAATGCGTCCTCACCTAAACCAAAGGAGGCGGCTGTCGAACCGATGGGTTTTGGTGCGGGCCCCCATATCCGACAAAAAAGTGAGTATGCAAGCTCCCTAAAAAACATAGTTTAAGCTAAAAAAAACATAGTTGTGCAAACACACGCATGCAGTAACCCTCTTATTTCGCAGAAGTATGATATGCCCATATTTATAAGTTCATCTTGGGAGTGGAAGAATTAAACATCTTCATGTGAAATCCCATCCACATGAATTGATCATCAAGCATTTAAAAAGTGCTCGGAAATCCAAGAAAGCAACACTGCTTGCAACATGTCCAGGGCTATGCTGCTGGCATTGCTACAATAGAACCCTGGACATGTCGACCAGCACAAAACAGAAACAACAGCAGAGAATAGGAACATGGAAGAATAACCAAAGTGCAAAGCTAGAATTCTGCTGTCGGTCGATACACGGTACATCTCATCGCTCCGCAAATGGTCTCACTGGAAGAATCCCTTTGGACAAAGTTTAAGCTAACAATCATCACAGTTCAAACCAAATCGACAAAGCATTCAGCTAGAGCTAGCTAATAGAGATATTACAGAAGTTTCTGGCTGCTGAACATAACCAACTTGAGCTGAGCATCGCACTATGACGATGCAGCCATTTGGTCCGAAGCAGGTGGCGTTGAGCGCAACCATCCATGGTACAGCTTCAGTCCCTATCTTCCCTTGCAGGCGACCTTGCAGGCGAGCGGCTGCGCAGTGGAAAAGCTCAGTGTGGCGCCTCAACGCGATTTAGCAAGCACAAGGAAGCATTTTGAGCGTACTAACCTGCGGCGCCTGTCATAGGCAGGACTGGCTTCACGGCGTTCACGGTCATACTTGGGGCTAGCCCTGTCATCCCCTTTGCCGCCGTATGGGCTTCCACCACGGACATAGTCAGGGCTATCTCTGGCACCACCCTTGCCATAGTCCGGGCTGCCCCTCTCCCTGCCCCTGCCATAGTCTGGGCTGCCCCTTTCTCGCCCTCTGCCATAAGGACTTGCCGACCTACCACGGTTGTCCCTTCTGTCAGGAGATCTATCACGGCCTCCTCTCCTGTCTGGACTGTACCCGTTCCTTTTTTCATCATCGTCACGAAGTGCATACTCAACAGAGATGACCCTGTCCATCACAGTGCTGCCAAAAGAATGAATTCAATTACAATCAAGCTATTACTGCAGGCCATATATGTAATAACAGGGCAAGTACTCCTTACAAGCACATCAAGAAACAAGTGTTAGTACCTTCCATTGGTACCGTCCAGAGCTTTAGTAGCATCCTCCTGTGTTTCATACTGGACAAATGCAAAGTTCCTTCTGATTCTGATATTTACAATCTTGCCATACAGATCAAAGTGCTTCTCCAGATCTCTTGTCCTTGTGTTGATCGGATCAAAGTTAATCACAAACAAGGTTTTGGTTGGTTTCACGCTGCTTGGAGATCTCTTCCCATTTCCTTTCCGACCACCACTGCGATCCTCCTACACAAATAATAGACGGCAGATATTAAGAAAAATAAGGCTACTGAGAGATGACTTCTATTATTTGTTTACAACTGCACACCTTTGTCCATTCGACTCTCAGTCTCCTCGCTTTTCTACCAAAGTCAGTTCTGTCAAGTCTATGGATAGCATCTTCAGCATCACGTTCATCTTCCATGTAGACAAACGCAAATCCTTCAACGTTGAACATGGAAAAGTGACTAGTTATTTAAAGTAACTCACACATTTTACTAACCCTTAGGGTAAACAGATAAAGGCGAGTATGGTGATCAAAATCTTTGCAAGATATAAAAAACTGCAAGATCACCTCGGGAAGCTACAAATTGATACGTCAGCACAAATAGAAACAGACCTTTTGTATGTTGCACTAAATGATGTCAGAGTATGATAACCCGAACGTTCGTGGTACACCAAAAGAGGTGGTGGTGCTGCCGGTGGAACCTCTACTCTTCTCCAGCCGGCCATGAGATTGGCATGGTTGGATCGACGTGGGAGAGTGTAACCGGGCGGGGGAGGAGGGTGCAACATTGATGTAAAAGTAAGACATCAGTCACAAGGTGGTCGTTTCCAAGTGACAGATGTCATGGTGGACTGTGAGCTCCTGGAAATGGACAGGGGGCAGGGGCTCAGGCAGGAAAGGTAGAGCCCAGTCCATCAACCAGGATGAGCACAGATGCTTCATGATATTCCTGCGGCAAAGAAACAATTGAGTACTGGACCTAAACTTTAAGAAATTAAGTTTTTTTTTCTAAATTTATCCTGGTTTGGAGTTGTCCAATGACTTTGACAAAATAACATAAACATAATCTGATTCTGTTGAACATTCTCTGGCCTGATGCACTTTGTCCAATCATATCTTATAACAGACCGCAGTATACTGCACCGGGGATGGTTGAAGAAATGATGGCAGTCTTTGGAGCAACGAGGACGGCTGTTTCCACTTGGCATCCACCCAAACTTGTTGAAGCTAACTGAGCACACCATTCACTCCATTCCCTTGGAAGACTTGTATGGAGCTAATGTATTTGTGCACATCAATATCCTTCTCGAGTAAATAGCAGTTTGCACCAGGTAAATTGGATATGAAAAAACACAATATAAAGCTGTTTACTCAAGCATTACACTTTTAAGTTTATTTCTTAGAAGAGTTTGTTGTCTTAATGACTGAGACCACCAAATAGGTGCAACAGCAAATCAGATGGTAAAATGGGGCAACTTAAATCTAGAGAATGGACAAGAACAGTCTTACCTGTCTTCATGTCAACTCGCTCCACTCTTCCATATTTGCCGAAAAGACGCTCGATTTCAGACTGGCGGGCATCATATTCAAGGTTCCCGCAGAAAATTGGCCTCATGTCGCTGTACAAACAGCCCTTCTCCAAAAACCTATTCGAAGATAGAAGTCAGTGGAACTGTTAATCATGGACAATAATGATACACGTTCTCAATAGATAATAGCAGATTCACGCAGTCTCTGTTCCAGACATTTTACAGAGAAACTAAAGACAAACATCACTAGCAGATTCGCGAAACATCAGCACATTTGAGGTACTTCTGAGGAGCTGTGCATTTGCTAACTAGATTCATTTGCCCAAATGGGGTACAAACTGCAGTGATGACCAAGTATCTAATGCACTGGAAGCTCAAACACCTTGGTGTCCAACAATACTGATCAGCTGACCAGCGAAACAGTAACACAAATATGTTTGACTGAATTGCAGTCTCAACAAATAGTGTCGTTACAGTTTATTAACCAGCGACCAGTCTGTATGAGCGAATGAAAATTTCTGGGATGATAATACTATATTACTTCAAACGGGAGCACAGGAGAATGGGGTAGCATCCATGATACTCCCTCTATTCCAATATACTAGTGCATATGTAGATTCTTTTTCCAAAGTCAAACTTAGTAGAAAAAGTATCGATATGCCAACAAT
>NC_057810.1:69177351-69188325 GCF_018294505.1 Triticum aestivum | reverse complement strand
ACCGTAATAAAGCAACCTAGTGAAGAGCAACGCTGCGGCAGCATCTACTTAGCAGCAGCTGACAACCACGAGCCATTTTTCATCAAAGCTTAAACAGCACACAGATTCTCGGTAGCAGGCACCGTTGCCAGATTTTTAGGGTTGGCGCAGCTAAACCGAACTCTCCCATACATGCCCAGAATCCGCCGGAGCTCCCAGTTAGAAGGAGCTACGAAAAGCAAAGGCGAGCTAGAGTCCTATTGAAAAAAAAATGAAAATATCGCCAGATCTGGACTGCGGAGAGCTGAGGCGGCCAAGCAGGGGCCAGATCCAGGGGAGAACACGGACGCGCGCCGTGCTTCGGGGAGGAACCGCGGCATGCGAGAGGCGTCGGGTTGTGCGGCGTTACCTTTGGAGGGCGGCGAGGGCGAAACCCTAGGTAGGTTTCCACGGGCGCGGCTGGATTGGACCCGGCGGCGAAGGGAGCGGGGAGACAGAGACGGACAGGGCGAGACGGGCTGGTGGTCCGTGGCCCGTGACGGGGAGGGAGGGAGGGGTTTATAGGTGCGAGGGAAGTGAACACGAGGGGCTGTGGGGTGGGGCCCACCTGTCGGTGTGATGCATTTTTTTCAAAAGATTTCAAAAGTTGGTTCATAAAGTCAAACTCCCTCGAACTACAACTCTTTATTTGTACTTTTATTATTACTGTCATGTGGGGCCCACCATTCGGGGTGATGCACATACTCTCATACTGCCATATTCTCATTCAAAGATAGACAAGTTCCAAATTCAACATAGACATTATTACTCCCTCCGTTTCAAAATAGATGAACCAACTGTGTACTAGTTGGTAGATAATAAAGGTCCAAACGCGACTACGACAACGGCAATGATCTAATGATAATGCATGGCTCCTGGCCGCCGTCGTTAGAGGAGTCCGAAGGTATCTCCATTAAGACGGTCGCGGTCTCCTTGGCACCTCTCGTTGGGGACTCCCGCTCGACCCAAACAATGGCCTCGCTGGCACCCCTCCTATAGGCCTACCACCCACCCAGATGCAACATCGGCGACACCCCTCCTATGGGAATCCAGCTCCTCACAAGTGATGACCTTGGTGGCCAAAGCGTTCGTGGCCACCTTGAGCGCCCTCTCATCCTCGGCGGTCGAATCACCAATTGTTGCATGGAGCGTCCTCTCCTCAGCCGTGGAAGCATCTGCGGCCTCATTGATTCCTCTTCGGGCATGATGGTGATGACCTTGACAGTTGAAGAATCTTTTGTCACGTGGCATGTAGCGTCATTTCCTCTTCAATGACAACAATGGCGGCCTCGTCCTTCATGGCCTCCAATGACTCGGTGACTCCACAAGATCATTCCAATCAATCTCATCATTGAAGGGCGTGTTTGGTTGTCATCTACAATTTGCCTGCATTGCATGCTTGACTCAGTTGGGCCTGGTTGAGGAAAAATAGGGAAAAAATATTATCTACACATTGTTTGGTTGCCCACATCTAGGTTGCCTGCATTAGGGGATCAATTTTGGCATGGTGTTTATGTCCTGCATTGGCATATGCAAAAACATGGTGTTTAGTTGCACACATGTTGCAAGGTGTGGTAACCTTGTCCCCTGCGTGGTAAGCATACCCACTACACCTTACAAACGATCACACCAACGCCACAACATTCTTTAGCCCAAAATGTCAATCCACCTTGCCAACTTCAACACTGCTGCAATGCTGCTCCAGCACGGCCTTGGAGTAAGCATCATCTACCGTCTGCCTACTCTTAAACCCTCTGTGGCAGTTGTTCTTATAACCTAACACTTGTTCATTGCATGCTTCTCATGAACCGTAAACCCCTGGACCCCTGATGTGGAACACCACATACCACTTGTCCTAGCATTGCAGAAGAGCAACAGTTCAGGCAGCAAGTAATGGAGCACACTAGACATGAAACATAACAAAGCATGCATGATCATACCATATGGTGTTATCCTACCACCAGATCCAAAAGAGGGTGTAATCCTACCATCGCAAGTTCGATATCAAAGTGAGGGGTTAGTATATACCACCTCACAGATACAAATCATCAATAGTTTTCAAGCCCTGGCCACACAAAATATACGTTTCCATCGTCGTCGAGGATCATGCATGCAGTCACCACCACCAAATACAACACTAGTAGTAGCGCTTGCCCAGCCATCTCCTGAGCCAGAGCACCCTGTGAATGTTGCCATGGCAACAAACCCAACACCATGGGCCTTGTTGTCTAGCAGGTGGTTCAGCACAGCCATCAGAGCCTTCTTGGTCCATGACGGTGGTATAAAGGCCAGGGTGGACGTCGATCGGCTTGCTCTCCCTTATTGGTTGCGAGAAGACAATGGTTTACAGACTTAAACAAGGAGGACATGAGCTAACCGTGATGTGACCGCAGTAGTGCTCTACCTCCAGAATGATCGAGCAAGTGGTCTGACCCCATGAGGCACAACTAAGGTCTGTGAGCTTGGACACTTGGATCCATCTAGCTCTCCACTTTTTGAGGTGGTTGTAGACCTGGGTGGAAGACACCTCCTGGCCACAGAACTCGACCACCTACTTCGCAACAGTGTTGAAGTGCACCTCCTTGAAGCCCTTGTCAGTCCTAACCCCACTAGATATGAGATCACACATCTTGTTAAGCACGAACGTGGACATGAATGGCTGCCACTTCATGTTGTTCCCCCTACCATCCGTCTTTGCTTTTGTGGCTGCTGTTTGTGCAGCGGCAGTAGTAGCAACATTTGACACAACGGGTACAAAATGGTGTAGGTACAAAAGGAGGAGCCATGCCTGAAACCTCGAACACGTATGAATCAGGAAAGCATCTGGTCCTCGATGGGGGCTGGGAGTCCTCGACATAGGACGGAGGGACTGGCTCTCAGACAGGACAATGGCCTGACTAACCTCTTGCCTTTACGTGGTCATGCCCTACAATCATAGCACACACATGTATAGTAAGCATAGCACACACTACCGAACCACCTAGCTCGACACAACACGATATGAGCAGCATACATCAACAAGCATTCTACCAATCCATCACTACTAGCATTCCAATCCATTGTGTTCAACACTACGATACAACCCTAGCATGCTACAAACCCTGCCACATGCTCACAGATCAAACCCAACCACATGCTCTTAGATCAAACCCTACCACATGCTCTCAGATCTAGCTACAACGAATACAAAGAAGGGGGTGACTGAACTCAGAGAGGCCACCGTTGCAGCTCGAGGGAGATAGGGAACACGCCAGGGAAGAGGACACGAGTCGCCACCGCCGTGGACTACCGACCGAAGAATAAGCGCCACTTATCTGCTTGTCGGTGTCGATGCGCATCGGAGGGAAAGCTCGAAAGGGCGGGGCAGGGGGGTGGTGAAGGGAGTTTTGGCGGTGAGGCGAAGGGGGGGTATATAGGGCGACTGAATTAGTGGGAGGTAAACCAAAATCCTCCCGCTTGTTTTTTGGAGATGCGCGCGAGCTTGTGCCATCTCCGTGGTCGCATGAGCTCGGCGCAGTGTTCCTCTCCCCTGCTTCGGTCGAGCTTGACTCGCTTGAAACTACCGATTCGGGGGTTCCTAGCGGGCCTGACTGTGAGGTGCTTTAAACATCATGCTATGCAGGCCAAACAGTGAATGCGGGCAACCAAACAACCCATTTTCTTCCTGCTGCAGACCTGGTTGGGCCTCATGCACAGGGGCGAATCTACGTTGAGAGTCGTGGGGGCAAATGCCCCCACTTGATTTTTTGGCCCACTTATACACGGCCTGGGATATAGAACTGAAGATTAACAGAGAGTTTCACATTACTTTTCGGAGTACATGGAGGGGGGTACATATAGAGGTGCTTGCGCTACAACAGCTACGACGTGGAGATGATCGTGGCCTCGATCGTGGGAGGTGAGGGCAGACCGAGTCCATACTCTAACACCCCCCCCCCCCGCAGTGTCAGTGGCGGCGTCGACGACGTTGAGACTGGAGCGTATGTCGAGGAAGGTCGCTGACGGGAGCCCCTTGGTGAAGATGTTAGCGAACTGCGCGGTAGTCGGTACATGAAGAACGCGAACCTCCCCTAAAGCTACCTTCTCTCTTAGAAAGTGAATGTCAATCTCTATATGCTTAGTTCTACGGTGCTGAACGGGATTAGATGACATGTACACATCCGATGCATTATCACAATACACAATGGTAGCCTGATGCACTGGACGATGAAGCTCGGTAAGAAGTTGTCGAAGCCAGACAGTTTCAGCCACAACATGTGCGACCGATCAATACTCAGCCTCCGCAGACGACCTGGAAACAGTGAGCTACCTCTTCGAGGACCATGAAATCAAATTATCACCCAAGTAAACACATTATCCCGAAGTGGAACGACGAGTATCTGGACATCCAGCCCAGTCTGCATCAGAGTATGCGGTGAGAGAGATAGGAGACGAGGGAGTAATGGTGAGACCATGATCAAGTGTGCCCTTGAGGTAACGTAGAATGCGCCGGACGCGGGTCATGTGTGGAAGGCGCGGGTCATGCATGTGCAAGCAGGCCTGCTGGACAGCGTAGGCGATATCAGGTCGTGTGAGTGTAAGGTACTGGAGAGCGCCGGTGATACTACGATATAGAGTGGGGTCAGGTGGGATGACAGTCGATCATACCAGCTTCGGAGAGCAGCTCAACAGCGTACTGTCGCTGAGAAAGGAAGAGACCCGTAGAGGATCGGGAGACAGCAACACCGAGGAAGTGATGAAGCGGGCCAAGATCTGTCATGCAGAACTCAGTGCGTAGGGAGGCGATGATGTGGTTGAGAAAGGTAGTGGAGGAGGCTGTGAGAACTATATCATCAACGTACAAGAGCAAATAAGCCGTATGTGTGGAGGAATGGAAGATGAAGAGAGAAGAATCTGAGCGGGAGGGAGCAAAACCGAGGCGGTGAATGTAAGAAGCAAAACGCTGAAACCAAGCTCGCGGCGCCTGTTTGAGGCCATACAAGGATTTTTGAAGATGGCAGATGTGGTCGGGAAAGGAAGGATCGAAAAAACCAAGAGGTTGACGGCAATAGACAGTCTCGTTGAGAGATCCGTGCAAAAATGCATTCTTAACATCCAGTTGATGGATAGGCCATGACGAGGAGACGGCGAGACTGAGGACGACGCGGATGGTGCTTGGCTTGACAACCGGCGAAAATGTCTCGTCAAAGTCGACGCCGGGTTGTTGAGAGTCACCGCGACAGACCCAGTGAGCTTTGTAGCGGGCGAGCGAGTGTTGGAAATATGCCCTAGAGGCAATAATAAATTAGTTATTATTATTATATTTCCTTGTTCATGATAATCGTTTATTATCCATGCTATAATTGTATTGATAGGAAACTCAGATACATGTGTGGGTACATAGACAACACCATGTCCCTAGTAAGCCTCTAGTTGACTAGCTCGTTGATCAATAGATGGTTACGGTTTCCTGACCATGGACATTGGATGTCGTTGATAATGGGATCACGTCATTAGGAGAATGATGTGATGGACAAGACCCAATCCTAAGCCTAGCACAAAGATCGTAGTTCATATGCTAAAGCTTTTCTAATGTCAAGTATCATTTCCTTAGACCATGAGATTGTGCAACTCCCGGATACCGTAGGAATGCTTTGGGTGTACCAAACGTCACAACGTAACTGGGTGGCTATAAAGGTGCACTACAGGTATCTCCGAAAGTGTCTCTTGGGTTGGCACGAATCGAGACTGGGATTTGTCACTCCGGTTGACGGAGAGGTATCTCTGGGCCCACTCGGTAGGACATCATCATAATGTGCACAATGTGACCAAGGGGTTGATCACGTGATGATGTGTTACAGAACGAGTAAAGAGACTTGCCGGTAACGATATTGAACAAGGTATCGGCATACCGACGATCAAATCTCAGGCAAGTATAATACCGCTAGACAAATGGAATTGTATACGGGATTGATTGAGTCCTTGACATCATGGTTCATCCAATGAGATCATCGTGGAACATGTGGGAGCCAACATGGGTATCCAGATCCCACTGTTGGTTATTGACCGGAGAACGTCTCGGTCATGTCTGCATGGTTCCCGAACCCGTAGGGTCTACACACTTAAGGTTCGATAACGCTAGGGTTATAAAGGAAGTTTGTATGTGGTTACCGAATGTTGTTCGGAGTCCCGGATGAGATCCTGGACGTCACGAGAAGTTCCAGAATGGTTCGGAGGTAAAGATTTATATATGGGAAGTCCTGTTTTGGTCACCGGAAAAGTTTCGGGTTTTATCGGTAATGTACCGGGACCACCGGGAGGGTCCCGGGGGTCCATCAAGTGGGGCCACCGGCCCCGGAGGGCTGCATGGGCCAAGTGTGGGAGGGGACCAGCCCCAGGTGGGCTGGTGTGCCCCCCACAAGGGCCCAAGGCACCTAGGGTTTGGGGGAGGGGGCGCACCCACCTAACTTGGGGGGCAAGTTTCCCCTCTTCCCCCCTTGGCCGCACCCTAGATGGGTTTTGGGCTGGTCGCCGCCCCTAGGGGTGGAACCCTAGGTGGGGGCGCAGCCCTCCCTCTCCCCCTATATATACTTGAGGACTTTGGGGCTGCCAACAGATGAGTTTCACCTCTCCAAGGCGCAGCCCTACCTCTCTCCCTCCTCCTCTCCCGCGGTGCTTGGCGAAGCCCTGCAGGGTTGCCACACTCCTCCACCACCACCACGCCGTTGTGCTACTACTGGATGGAGTGTTCCTCAACCTCTCCCTCTCTCCTTGCTGGATCAAGGCATGGGAGACATCACCGGGCTACACGTGTGTTGAACGCGGAGGTGTCGTCCGTTCGGCACTAGGATCTCCGGTGATTTGGATCACGACGAGTACGACTCCTTCAACCCCGTTCTCTTGAACGCTTCCGCTTAGCGATCTACAAGGGTATGTAGATGCACTCTTCTTCCCCTCGTTGCTAGTTTCTCCATAGATTGATCTTGGTGATGCGTAGAAATCTTTGAATTTCTGCTACGTTCCCCAACAGTGGCATCATGAGGAGCTAGGTCTATTGTGTAGATTCTTTGCATGAGTAGAACACAAAGTAGTTGTGGGCGTTGATCTTGTTCAATATGCTTACCGTTACTAGTCCAGTCTTGATTCGGCGGCATTGTGGGATGAAGCGGCCCGGACCGACCTTACACGTACTCTTACGTGAGACAGGTTCCACCGACTGACATGCACTTGTTGCATAAGGTGGCTAGCGGGTGCCAGTCTCTCCCACTTTAGTCGGATCGGATTCGATGAAAAGGGTCCTTATGAAGGGTAAATAGCAATTGACATATCACGTTGTGGTTTTTGCGTAGGTAAGAAATGTTCTTGCTAGAAACCCATAGCAGCCACGTAAAACATGCAAACAACAATTAGAGGACGTCTAACTTGTTTTTGCAGGGTATGCTATGTGATGTGATATGGCCAAAAAGAATGTGATGAATGATATGTGATGTATGAGATTGATCATGTTCTTGTAATAGGAATCACGACTTCCATGTCGATGAGTATGACAACCGGCAGGAGCCATAGGAGTTGTCTTAATTTATTGTATGACCTGCGTGTCATTGAACAACGCCATGTAATTACTTTACTTTATTGCTAACCGGTAGCCATAGTAGTAGAAGTAATAGTTGGCGAGACAACTTCATGAAGACACGATGATGGAGATCATGATGATGGAGATCATGGTGTCATGCCAGTGACGATGATGATCATGGAGCCCCGAAGATGGAGATCAAAAGGAGCAAAATGATATTGGCCATATCATGTCACTATTTGATTGGATGTGATGTTTATCATGTTTTTGCATCTTATTTGCTTAGAACGACGGTAGTAAATAAGATGATCCCTCATTAAAATTTCAAGAAAGTGTTCCCCCTAACTGTGCACCGTTGCGAAAGTTCGTCGTTTCAAAGCACCACATGATGATCGGGTGTGATAGATTCTAACGTTCACATACAACGGGTGTAAGCCAGATTTACACACGCGAAACACTTAGGTTAACTTGAGGAGCCTAGCATGTACAGACATGGCCTCGGAACACAAGAGACCGAAAGGTCGATCATGAGTCGTATGGTGGATACGATCAACATGAAGATGTTCACCGATGATGACTAGTCCGTCTCACGTGATGATCGGACACGGCCTAGTTGACTCGGATCATGTAATCGCTTAGATGACTAGATGGATGTCTATCTGAGTGGGAGTTCATTAGATGAACTTAATTATCCTGAACATAGTCAAAAGCCCTTTGCAAATTATGTCATAGCTCGCGCTTAGTTCTACTATTTTAGATATGTTCCTAGAGAAAATATAGTTGAAAGTTGACAGTAGCAATTATGCGGACAGTAGAAAGCTTATGTCCTTAATGCACCGGTCGGTGTGCTGGACCTCGAACGTGGTCTGTGAATGTTGCGAACATCTGACATACGCGTTTTGATGACTACATGATAGTTTGGTAATGTTAAATGGTTTAGAGTTGAGGCACCAAAGACGTTTTCGAAACATCGCGGGACATATGAGATGTTTAGAGGGATAAAATTGGGATTTCAGGCTCGTGCCCACGTCAAGAGGTATAAGACCTCCGACGATTTTCTTAGCCTGCAAACTAAGGGAGAAAAGCTCAATCGTTGAGCTTGTGCTCAGATTGTCTGAGTGCAACAATCACTTGAATCGAGTGGGAGTTGATCTTCCAGATGAGATAGTGATGTTTCTCCATAGTCGTTGCCACCAAGCTACTAGAGCTTCGTGATGAACTATAACATATCAGGGATAGATATGATGATCCTTGAGGTATTCGCGATGTTTGACACCGCGAAAGTAGAAATCAAGAAGGAGCATCAATTGTTGATGGTTGGTGAAACCACTAGTTTAAAGAAGGGCAAGGGCAAGAAAGAATATTTCATGAAACGGCAAATCAGCTGCTGCTCTAGTGAAGAAACCCAAGGTTGAACCCAAACCCAAGACTAAGTGCTTCTGTAATAAGGGGAACAACCACTGGAGCATAATTACCCTAGATACTTGGTAGATGAGAAGGTTGGCAAGGTCGATAGAAGTATATTGGATATACATTATGTTAATGTGTACTTTACTAGTACTCCTAGTAGCACCAGGGTATTAGATACAGGTTCAGTTGCTAAGTGTTAGTAACTCGAAATAAAAGCTACGGAATAAACGAAGACTAGCTAAAGGTGAGCTGACGATATGTGTTGGAAGTGTTTCCAAGGTTGATGTGATCAAGCATCGCACGCTCCCTCTACCATCGAGATTTGGTGTTTGCGTTGAGCATAGACATGATTGGATTATGTCTATCGCAATACGGTTATTCATTTAAGGAGAATAATGGTTACTCTGTTTATTTGAATAATACCTTCAATGGTATTGCACCTAAAAGGAATGGTTTATTGAATCTCGATCATAGTGATACACATTTTCATGCCAAAAGATATAAGATAGTAATGATAGTACCACTTACTTGTGGCACTGCCATGTAAGTCATATTGGTGTAAAACACATGAAGAAGCTCCATGTTGATGGATCTTTGGACTCACTCGTTTTTGAAAAGTTTGAGACATGCGAACCATGTCTATTGGTGTATACGCATGAAGAAACTCCATGCAGATGGATTGTTTGGACTCACTTGATTTTGAATCACTTGAGATATGCAAATCATACCACATGGGCAAGATGACTGAAAAGCCTCGTTTTCAGTAAGATGGAACAAGATAGCAACTTGTTGGAAGTAACACATTTTGATGTGTGCAGTGGAATGAGTGCAGAGGCATGCAGTGAATATCGTTATGTTCTTACTTCACAGATGATTCGAGTAGATGTTGAGTATATTTACTTGATGAAATAAAAGTCTGAATTATTGAATGGTTCAAGTAATTTCAGAGTGAAGTTGAAGGTCGTCGTTGAAGGAAATATGCCCTAGAGGCAATAATAAAGTTATTATTTATTTCCTCATATCATGATAAATGTTTATTATTCATGCTAGAATTGTATTAACGGAAAACAAGATACATGTGTGAATACATAGACAAACATAAACGTCACTAGTATGCCTCTACTTGATTAGCTCATTAATCAAAGATGGTTATGTTTCCTAACCATTGACATGTGTTGTCATTTGATTAACGGGATCACATCATTAGAAGAATGATGTGATTGACATGACCCATTCCGTTAGCCTAGCACTTGATCGTTTAGTATGTTGCTATTGCTTTCTTCATGACTTATACATGTTCCTATAAATATGAGATTATGCAACTCCCGTTTACCGGAGGAACACTTTGTGTGCTACCAAACGTCACAACGTAACTGGGTGATTATAAAGGAGCTCTACAGGTGTCTCCAAAGGTACATGTTGGGTTGGCATATTTCGAGATTAGGTTTTGTCACTCCGATTGTCGTAGAGGTATCTCTGGGCCCTCTCGGTAATGCACATCACTATAAGCCTTGCAAGCAATGTAGATAATGAGTTAGTCACGAAATGATGCATTACGTAACGAGTAAAGAGACTTGCCCGTAACGAGATTGAACTAGGTATTAGATACCGACGATCGAATCTCGGGCAAGTAACATGCCGATGACAAAGAGAACAACGTATGTTGTTATGCGGTTTGACCGATAAAGATCTTTGTAGAATATGTGGGAGCCAATATGAGCATCTAGGTTCCGCTATTGGTTATTGACCGAGAATAGTTCTAGGTCATGTCTACATAGTTCTCGAACCCGTAGGGTCCACACGCTTAATGTTACGATGACAGATTTATTATGAGTTTATATGTTTTGATGTACCGAAGGTTGTTCGGAGTCTCGGATGTGATCCCGGACTTGACGAGGAGTCTCGAAATGGTCGAGACATAAAGATTGATATATTGGAAGCCTATATTTGGATATCGGAATCGTTCCGGGAGAAACCGAGATTTTTCCGGAGTA
>NC_057810.1:69170219-69177137 GCF_018294505.1 Triticum aestivum | reverse complement strand
GTCCAGGGCAGGCCGGGCGCCCCTCCCCCTAGTCCGAATAGGACAAGGAAGAGGGGGCCCTTTCCTCTTTCCCCTCCCCCTTTCCTTCTCCACCAAGGCAAGAGGGGGGAGTCCTACTCCCGATGGGAGTAGGACTCCTCCAGGCGCACCCCTAGGGGGCCGGCCGCACCTCCCCCTCCCTCCTTTATATACGGGGGCAGGGGGCACCTCTAGACACACAAGTTGATCTTCGTGATCGTTCCTTAGCTGTGTGCGGTGCCCCCCTCCACCATATTCCACCTCGGTCATATCGTTGCGGTCCTTAGGCGAAGCCCTGCGTCGGTAGAACATCATCATCGTCACCATGCTGTCGTGCTGACGGAACTCATCCCCGACACCCTACTGGACCGGAGTCCGGGAATCATCATCGAGCTGAACGTGTGCTGAACTCGGAGGTGCCGTACGTTCGGTGCTTGGATCGGTCGGATCGTGAAGACGTACGACTACATCAACCGCGTTGTCATAACGCTTCCGCTTACGGTCTATGAGGGTACGTGGACAACACTCTCCCCTCTCGTTGCTATGCATCACCATGATCTTGCGTGTGCGTAGGAAAATTTTGAAATTACTACGTTCCCCAACAGTGGCATCCGAGCCAGGTTTTATGCGTTGATGTTATATGCATGAGTAGAACACAAGTGAGTTGTGGGCGATACAAGTCATACTGCTTACCAGCATGTCATACTTTGGTTCAGCGGTATTGTTGGATGAAGCGGCCCGGACCGACATTACGCGTACGCTTACGCGAGACTGGTTTTACCGCCGTGCTTTGCACACAGGTGACTAGCGGGTGTCTGTTTCTTCAACTTTAGTTGAACCGAGTGTGGCTACGCCCGGTCCTTGCGAAGGTTAAAACAACACTAACTTGACGAACTATCGTTGTGGTTTTGATGCGTAGGTAAGAACGGTTCTTGCTCAGCCCGTAGCAGCCACGTAAAATTTGCAACAACAAAGTAGAGGACGTCTAACTTGTTTTTGCAGGGCATGTTGTGATGTGATATGGTCAAGATGTGATGCTATATTTTATTGTATGAGATGATCATGTTTTGTAACCGAAGTTATCGGCAACTGGCAGGAGCCATATGGTTGTTGCTTTATTGTATGAAATGCAAACGCCCTGTAATTGCTTTACTTTTCACTAAGCGGTAGCGATAGTCGTAGAAGCAATAGATGGCGTAACGACAACGATGCTACGATGGAGATCAAGGTGTCGTGCCGGTGACGATGGTGATCACGACGGTGCTTCGGAGATGGAGATCACAAGCACAAGATGATGATGGCCATATCATATCACTTATATTGATTGCATGTGATGTTTATCCTTTATACATCTTATCTTGCTTTGATTGACGGTAGCATTTTAAGATGATCTCTCACTAAAAATTATCAAGAAGTGTCCTCCCTGAGTATGCACCGTTGCGAAAGTTCTTCGTGCTGAGACACCACGTGATGATCGGGTGTGATAGGCTCTACGTTCAAATACAACGGGTGCAAAATAGTTGCACACGCGGAATACTCAGGTCATACTTGACGAGCCTAGCATATACAGATATGGCCTCGGAACACGGAGACCGAAAGGTCGAGAATGAATCATATAGTAGATATGATAAACATAGTGATGTTCACCATTGAAACTACTCCATCTCACGTGATGATCGGACATGGTTTAGTTGATTTGGATCACGTGATCACTTAGATGACTAGAGAGATGTCTGTCTAAGTGGGAGTTCTTAAGTAATATGATTAATTGAACTTAAATTTATCATGAAACTTAGTACCTGATAGTATTTTGCTTGTCTATGTTTGTTTGTAGATAGATGGCTCGTGTTGTTGTTCCGTTGAATTTTAATGTGTTCCTTGAAAAAGCAAAGTTGAAAGATGATGGTAACAATTACACGGACTGGGTCCATAACCTGAGGATTATCCTCATTGCTGCACAGAAAAGTTACGTCCTGGAAGCACCGCTGGGTGACAGGCCTGCTGCTGATGCAACTGACGACGTTAAGAACGTCTGGCAGAGCAAAGCTGATGACTACTCGATAGTTCAGTGTGCCATGCTTTACGGCTTAGAACCGGGTCTTCAACGACGTTTTGAACGTCATGGGGCATATGAGATGTTCCAGGAGTTGAAGTTAATATTTCAAGCAAATTCCCGGATTGAGAGATATGAAGTCTCCAATAAGTTCTATAGCTGCAAGATGGAGGAGAATAGTTCTGTCAGTGAACACATACTCAAAATGTCTGGGTATAACAATCACTTGATTCAACTGGGAGTTAATCTTCCTGATGATAGTGTCATTGACAGAATTCTTCAATCACTGCCACCAAGCTACAAGAGCTTCGTGATGAACTATAATATGCAAGGGATGGACAAGACTATTCCCGAGCTCTTCGCAATGCTAAAAGCCTCAGAGGTAGAAATCAAAAAGGAGCATCAAGTGTTGATGGTCAACAAGACCACTAGTTTCAAGAAAAAGGGCAAAGGGAAGAAGAAGGGGAACTTCAAGAAGAACAGCAAACAAGTTGCTGCTCAAGAGAAGAAACCCAAGTCTGGACCAAAGCCTGAGACTGAGTGCTTGTACTGCAAGCGGACTGGACACTGGAAGCGGAACTGCCCCAAGTATTTGGCGGATAAGAAGGATGGCAAAGTAAACAAAGGTATATGTGATATACATGTTATTGATGTGTACCTTACTAATACTCGCAGTAGTACCTGGGTATTTGATATTGGTTCTGTTGCTAATATTTGCAACTCGGAACAAGGACTACGGATTAAGCGAAGATTGGCTAAGGACGAGCTGACGATGCACGTGGGAAATGGTTCCAAAGTCAATGTGATCGCAGTCGGCACGCTACCTCTACATCTACCATCGGGATTAGTTTTAGACCTAAATAATTGTTATTTGGTGCCAGCGTTGAGCATGAACATTATATCTGGATCTTTTTTGATGCGAGACGGTTATTCATTTAAATCAGAGAATAATGGTTGTTCTATTTATATGAGTAATATCTTTTATGGTCATGCACCCTTGAAGAGTGGTCTATTTTTATTGAATCTCGATAGTAGTGATACACATATTCATAGTGTTGAAACCAAAAGATGCAGAGTTGATAATTATAGTGCAACTTATTTGTGGCACTGTCGTTTAGGTCATATCGGTATAAAGCGCATGAAGAAACTCCATACTGATGGACTTTTGGAATCACTTGATTATGAATCACTTGGTACTTGCGAACCGTGCCTCATGGGCAAGATGACTAAAACGCCGTTCTCCGGAACTATGGAGCGAGCAACTGATTTGTTGGAAATCATACATACTGATGTTTGTGGTCCAATGAATATTGAGGCTCGCGGCGGGTATCGTTATTTTCTAACCTTCACAGATGTTTTGAGCAGATATGGGTATATCTACTTAATGAAACACAAGTCTGAAACATTTGAGAAGTTCAAAAAATTTCAGAGTGAAGTGGAAAATCATCGTAATAAGAAAATAAAATTTCTACGATCTGATCGTGGAGGAGAATATTTGAGTTACGAGTTTGGTTTACATTTGAAACAATGCCGAATAGTTTCGCAACTCACGCCACCCGGAACACCACAAGGAAATGGTGTGTCCGAACATCGTAATCGTACTTTACTAGATATGGTTCGATCTATGATGTCTCTTACTGATTTACCGCTATCGTTTTGGAGTTATGCTTTAGAGACGGCCGCATTCACGTTAAATAGGGCACCATCAAAATCCGTTAAGACGACACCTCATGAACTGTGGTTTGGCAAGAAACCAAAATTATCGTTTCTTAAAGTTTGGGGCTGCGATGCTTATGTGAAGAAACTTCAACCAGATAAGCTCGAACCCAAATCGGAGAAATGTGTCTTCATAGGATACCCAAAAGAGACTGTTGGGTACACCTTCTATCACAGATCTGAGGGCAAGATTTTCGTTGCTAAATTCGGATCCTTTCTAGAGAAGGAGTTTCTCTCGAAATAAGTGAGTGGGAGGAAAGTAGAACTTGATGAGGTGACTATACCTGCTCCCTTATTGGAAAGTAGTCCATCACAAGAACCGGTTCCTGTGACAACTACACCAATTAGTGAGGAAGCTAATGATATTGATCATGAAACTTCAGATCAAGTTTCTACTGAACCTCGTAGGTCTACCAGAGTAAGATCCGCACCAGAGTGGTACGGTAATCCTATTCTGGAAGTCATGTTACTTGACCATGGCCAACCTACAAACTATGAGGAAGCGATGATGAGCCCAGATTTCGCAAATGGCTAGAAGCCATGAAATCTGAGATGGGATCCATGCATGAGAACAAAGTATGGACTTTGGTTGACTTTCCTGATGATCGGCAAGCCATTGAGAATAAATGGATCTTTAAGAAGAAGACTAACGCAGATGGTAATGTAACTGTCTATAAAGCTCGACTTGTTGCGAAAGGTTTTCGACAAGTTCAAGGGGTTGACTACGATGAGACTTTCTCACCCGTAGCGATGCTTAAGTCTGTCCGAATCATGTTAGCAATTGCTGCATTTTATGATTATAAAATTTGGCAAATGGATGTCAAAACTGCATTCTTGAATGGATTTCTAGAAGAAGAGTTGTATATGATGCAACCAGAAGGTTTTGTCGATCCAAAAGGTGCTAAGAAAGTGTGCAAGCTCCAGCGATCCATTTATGGACTGGTGCAAGCATCTCGGAGTTGGAATAAACGCTTTGATAGTGTGATCAAAGCATATGGTTTTATACAGACTTTTGGAGAAGCCTGTATTTACCAGAAAGTGAGTGGGAGCTCTGTAGCATTTCTGATATTATATGTAGATGACATATTGTTAATTGGAAATGATATAGAATTTCTGGATAGCATAAAGGGATACTTGAATAAAAGTTTTTCTATGAAAGACCTCGGTGAAGCTGCTTACATATTGGGCATCAAGATTTATAGAGATAGATCAAGACGTTTAATTGGACTTTCACAAAGCACATACCTTGATAAAGTTTTGAAAAAGTTCAAAATGGATCAGGCAAAGAAAGGGTTCTTGCCTGTATTACAAGGTGTGAAGTTGAGTCAGACTCAATGCCCGACCACAGCAGAAGATAGAGAGAAAATGAAAAATATTCCCTATGCTTCAGCCATAGGCTCTATCATGTATGCAATGTTGTGTACCAGACCTGACGTATGCTTAGCAATAAGCTTGGCAAGAAGGTACCAAAGTAATCCAGGAGTGGATCACTGGACAACGGTCAAGAACATCCTGAAATACCTGAAAAGGACTAAGGATATGTTTCTCGTATATGGAGGTGACAAAGAGCTAGTCGTAAATGGTTACGTCGATGCAAGCTTTGACACTGATCCGGACGATTCTAAATCGCAAACCGGATACGTGTTTTTATTAAACGGTGGAGCTGTAAGTTGGTGCAGTTCCAAACAAAGCGTGGTGGCAGGATCTACATGTGAAGCGGAGTACATAGCTGCTTCAGAAGCAGCAAATGAAGGAGTCTGGATGAAAGAGTTCATTTCCAATCTAGGTGTCATACCTAGTGCATCGGGACCAATGAAGATCTTCTGTGACAATACTGGTGCAATTGCCTTGGCAAAGAAATCCAGATTTCACAAAAGGACCAAGCACATCAAGAGACGCTTCAATTCCATCCGGGACCAAGTCCAGGTGGGAGACATAGAGATTTGCAAGATACATACGGATCTGAATGTTGCAGACCCGTTGACTAAGCCTCTTCCACGAGCAAAACATGATCAACACCAAGACTCCATGGGTGTTAGAATCATTACTGTGTAATCTAGATTATTGACTCTCGTGCAAGTGGGAGACTGAAGGAAATATGCCCTAGAGGCAATAATAAAGTTATTATTTATTTCCTCATATCATGATAAATGTTTATTATTCATGATAGAATTGTATTAACCGGAAACATGATACATGTGTGAATACATAGACAAACATAATCGTCACTAGTATGCCTCTACTTGACTAGCTCATTAATCAAAGATGGTTATGTTTCCTAACCATAGACATGTGTTGCCATTTGATTAACGGGATCACATCATTAGAAGAATGATGTGATTGACATGACCCATTCTGTTAGCCTAGCACTTGATCATTTAGTATGTTGCTATTGCTTTGTTCATGACTTATACATGTTCCTATGACTATGAGATTATGCAACTCCCGTTTACCGGAGGAACACTTTGTGTGCTACCAAACGTCACAACGTAACTGGGTGATTATAAAGGAGCTCTACAGGTGTCTCCAAAGGTACATGTTGGGTTGGCGTATTTCGAGATTAGGTTTTGTCACTCCGATTGTCGGAGAGGTATCTCTAGGCCCTCTCGGTAATGCACATCACTATAAGCCTTGCAAGCAATGTAGCTAATGAGTTAGTCACGGAATGATGCATTACGTAACGAGTAAAGAGGCTTGCCGGTAACGAGATTGAACTAGGTATTAGATACCGATGATCGAATCTCGGGCAAGTAACATGCCGATGACAAAGGGAACAACGTATGTTGTTATGCGGTTTGACCGATAAAGATCTTCGTAGAATATGTGGGAGCCAATATGAGCATCCAGGTTCCGCTATTGGTTATTGACCGAGAATAGTTCTAGGTCATGTCTACATAGTTCTCGAACCCGTAGGGTCCGCACGCTTAACATTACGATGACAGTTTTATTATGAGTTTATATGTTTTGATGTACCGAAGGTTGTTCGGAGTCCCGGATGTGATCCCGGACATGATGAGGAGTCTCAAAATGGTCGAGACATAAAGATTGATATATTGGAAGCCTATATTTGGATATCGGAATCGTTCCGGGAGAAACCGGGATTTTTCCGGAGTACCGGGGGGTTACCGGAA
>NC_057810.1:69159440-69169980 GCF_018294505.1 Triticum aestivum | reverse complement strand
CAGGCCACGCGCCCCCTCCCCCTAGTCTGAATAGGACAAGGAAGGGGGGGCGGCGCCCCCCTTTCCTCTTTCCCCTCCCCCTTTCCTTCTCCACCAAGGCAGGAGGGGGAGTCCTACTCCCGGTGGGAGTAGGACTCCTCCAAGCGCACCTCTAGGGGGCCGGCCGCACCTCCCCCTCCCTCCTTTATATACGGGGGCAGGGGGGCACCTCTAGACACACAAGTTGATCTTCGTGATCGTTCCTTAGCCGTGTGCGGTGCCCCCCTCCACCATATTCCTCCTCGGTAATATCGTTGCGGTGCTTAGGCGAAGCCCTGCATCGGTAGAACATCATCATCGTCACCACGCCGTTGTGCTGACGGAACTCATCCCCGACACCCTGCTGGATCGGAGTCCGGGGATCGTCATCTAGCTGAACGTGTGCTGAACTCGGAGGTGCCATACGTTCGGTGCTTGGATCGGTCGGATCGCGAAGACGTACGACTACATCAACCACGTTGTCATAATGCTTCCGCTTACGGTCTACGAGGGTACGTGGACAACACTCTCCCCTCTCGTTGCTATGCATCACCATGATCTTGCGTGTGCGTAGGAAAATTTTGAAATTACTACGTTCCCCAACAATCATGACAAGAGGATAAAATGTCTATGATATGATCATAGAGATGAGTATCTGAGTTATGAGCTTTGGCACACAATTAAGACATTGTGGAAATTGATTCACGATTAATACCGCCTGGAACACCATAGTGTGATGGTGTGTCCGAACATCATAGTTGCACTCTATTGGATATGGTGCGTACCATGATGTCTCTTATCGAATTACCACTATCATTCATGGGTTAGGCATTAGAGACAACGACACTCACTTTAATAGGGCACCACGTAATTCCATTGAGACGACACCGTTTGAACTATGGTTTGGAGAAACCTAAGTTGTCATTTCTTAAAAGTTTGGGGCTGCGACGCTTATGTGAAAAAGTTCCAGGTTGATGAGCTCGAACCCAAAGCGGATAAAAATGCATCTTCATAGGATACCCAAAACAGTTGGGTATACCTCCTATCTCAGATTCGGAAGCAAAAGTAATTGTTTCTAGAAATGGGTCCTTTCTCGAGGAAAAGTTTCTCTCGAAAGAATTGAGTGGGAGGATGGTGGAGACTTGATGAGGTTATTGAACCAACACTTCAACCAGTGAGTAGTAGGGCACAGGAAGTTGTTCATGTGGCACCTACACCAATTGAAGTGGAAGCTGATGATAGTGATCATGATGCTTCGGATCAAGTCACTACCGGACCTCGTAGGTCGACAAGGACGCGTACTAATTCAGAGTGGTACGCAATCCTGTCTTAGAGGTCATGTTGCTAGACAACAATGAACCTACGAGCTATGGAGAAGCGATGGTGGGCCCGGATTCCAACGAATGGCTCGATGCCATAAAATCCGAGAGAGGATCCATGACTTTGGAAGAACTACTTGATGGTCGTAAAGGCTGTTGGGTACAGATGGATTTTAGAAGAAGACGGACAATGATGGTAAGTGTCACCATTAAGAAAGCTCGACTTGTCGCTAAGATGTTTTCCGACAAGCTCAAGGAGTTGACTGTGATGAGATTTTCTCATTCGTAGCAATGCTAAGAGTCTGTTGGAATTATATTAGCAATTACTTCATGATTTATGAAATCTTGCAGATAGGATGTCAAAAACATTTGTTTCCTCGACGATATCCTTGAGGAAAGGTTGTATGTGATACAACCAGAAGGTTTTGTCAATCCTGAAAGACGCTAATAAAGTGTGCAAAGCTCCAGCAATCCTTCTAAGGACTGGAGTAAGCATCTCGGAGTTGGAATGTACGCTTTGATGAGATGATCAAAGATTTTGGGTTTATACAAAGTTTATGAGAAACTTGTATTTCCAAAGAAGTGAGTGGGAGCACTATAGCATTTCTGATGAGTATATGTTGTTGACATATTGTTGATCGGAAATGATGTAGAATTTCTGGAAAGCATATAGGGTTGTTTGAAAGGTGTTTTTCAATAGAGAACCTGGATTAAGCTGCTTGAACATTGAGCATCAAGATCTATGAGGATAGATCAAAAAACACTAAATGGTACTTTCAAATGAGCACATACCTTGACATGGTCTTGAAGGTGTTCAAGATGGATCAGTCAAAGAAGGAGTTCTTGCCTGAGTTGTAAGGTATGAAGTTAAGAGTTAAAGCGCGACCACGGCAGAAGAGAGAGAAAGGATGAAGGTCGTCCCCTATGCTTCAGACGTAGGCTCTATAGTATGCTATGCTTTGTACCGCACCGGAAGTGTGCCTTGCCATGAGTCAGTCAAGGGGTACAAGAATGATCCAGGAATTGATCATTGGACAGCGGTCAAAATTGTCCTTGGAGTAAATAAGGACATGTTTCTCGATTATGGAGGTGATAAAGAGTTCGGCGTAACGGGTTACGTCGAGCAAGCTTTAACACCTGTCCGAGTGACTCTGAGTAGCAAACCGGATACGTATAGTGGAGCAACCATTTGGAATAGCTCCAAGTGGAGCGTGGAAGCAGTATTTACAATATGACCTAGAGATTTGCGAAATACATACGGATCTGAATGTTGCAGACCCGTTGACTAAAACCTCTCTCACACGCAAAACATGATCAAACCCCAAAACTCATTGAGTCTTAATCACATGGTGATGTGAACTAGTTTAGTGACACTAGTAAACTCTTTGGATGTTGGTCACATGGCGATGTGACCTATCAGTGTTAATCGCATGGCGATGTGAACTAGATTATTAACTCTAGTGCAAGTGGGAGACTGTTGGAAATATGCCCTAGAGGCAATAATAAATTAGTTATTATTATTATATTTCCTTGTTCATGATAATCGTTTATTATCCATGCTATAATTGTATTGATAGGAAACTCAGATACATGTGTGGGTACATAGACAACACCATGTCCCTAGTAAGCCTCTAGTTGACTAGCTCGTTGATCAATAGATGGTTACGGTTTCCTGACCATGGACATTGGATGTCGTTGATAACGGGATCACATCATTAGGAGAATGATGTGATGGACAAGACCCAATCCTAAGCCTAGCACAAAGATCGTAGTTCGTATGCTAAAGCTTTTCTAATGTCAAGTATCATTTCCTTAGACCATGAGATTATGCAACTCCCGGATACCGTAGGAATGCTTTGGGTGTACCAAATGTCACAACATAACTGGGTGGCTATAAAGGTGCACTACAGGTAGTATCGGCATACCGACGATCGAATCTCGGGCAAGTACAATACCGCTAGACAAAGGGAATTGTATACGGGATTGATTGAGTCCTTGACATCGTGGTTCATCCGATGAGATCATCGTGGAACATGTGGGAGCCAACATGGGTATCCAGATCCCGCTGTTGGTTATTGACCGGAGAACGTCTCGGTCATGTCTGCATGGTTCCCGAACCCGTAGGGTCTACACACTTAAGGTTCGATAACGCTAGGGTTATAAAGGAAGTTTGTATGTGGTTACCGAATGTTGTTCGGAGTCCCGGATGAGATCCCGAATGTCACGAGAAGTTCCGGAATGGTCCGGAGGTAAAGATTTATATATGAGAAGTCCTGTTTTGGTCACCGGAAAAGTTTCGGGTTTTATCGGTAACATACCGGGACCACCGGGAGGGTCTTGGGGTCCACCAAGTGGGGCCACCGGCCCCGGAGGGCTGCATGGGCCAAGTGTGGGAGGGGACCAGCCCCAGGTGGGCTGGTGCGCCCCCCCACAAGGGCCCAAGGCGCCTAGGGTTTGGGGGAGGGGGCGCACCCACCTAACTTGGGGGGCAAGTTTCCCCTCTTCCCCCCCCTTGGCCGCACCCTAGATGGGTTTTGGGCTGGCCGCCGCCCCTAGGGGTGGAACCCTAGGTGGGGGCGCAGCCCTCCCTCTCCCCCTATATATACTTGAGGACTTTGGGGCTGCCAACAGATGAGTTTCACCTCTCCAAGGCGCAACCCTACCTCTCTCCCTCCTCCTCTCCCGCGGTGCTTGGCGAAGCCCTGCAGGATTGCCACGCTCCTCCACCACCACCACGCCGTTGTGCTGCTGCTGGAGGGAGTCTTCCTCAACCTCTCCCTCTCTCCTTGCTGGATTAAGGCATGGGAGACGTCACCGGGCTGCACGTGTGTTGAACGCAGAGGTGCCGTCCGTTCGGCACTAGGATCTCCGGTGATTTGGATCACGACGAGTACGACTCCTTCAACCCCGTTCTCTTGAACGCTTCTGCTTAGCGATCTACAAGGGTATGTAGATGCACTCTTCTTCCCCTCGTTGCTGGTTTCTCCATAGATTGATCTTGGTGATGTGTAAAAAATTTTGAATTTCTGCTACGTTCCCCAACAGCAAGCCATCGGAATGAAATTTGTGGCGAAAAACCCATTTTCCGGAGACGACATTAGCTCTGGGGGGGGTGCGGGATGAGAGTCCAGGTGTGGTTGAGGAGGAGGGCGTCGTACTCGTCCTTCATTACCTGAAAACAATGTGGGTCGAGAAGAGCTGCTTTGTAGGAGGTGGGGAGAGATCCGCAGGGCAGCAGTTGTCAGGAGCGGGAGAGCTGGGGGTGCGGGATCCGAGAGATTCGGGGGACAGCGGGTGGTGGGTGCGGTGGAGGGATTGGGCGCGGGATCCGAGAGATCTGTGGGACCGGAGATGGCGGAAGCAGGCGCGGCGGAACTGGCAGCAGGCAGTGGTGGGTTGGTGGCGGGGTCCAGGTGAACAGGGCCATGCAGGCCATGCACGTCGATTGTAGGGGATCGTGGGGAGAAGGACTGGTGGGTGGAAAGCGGCGCGGATTGGTCCGGCGATTGGTGGATGGCAAAAGGAAATGTGGTCTCGTCAAAAGTGACGTGGCGGGAGAGGAGTACGCGTCCAGAAGGGATGTGAAGGCGGCGATATCCTTTGTGGGAGTCGGAAAACCCTAAGAAAACGCAGGGAAGCGATCGGGGGGCTAATTTGTTGGCAGAGACAGCGGACGTGTTGGGGTAACACAGGCAGCCGAAAACACGAAGATCGACATAGTTGGGTGGAGTGAGGAAAAGGGAATCGTAGGGAGAATAACGGGGCAAGTTTTGGTGGGGCGAACATTGAGGAGGAAAGTGGCATGACGAAGGGCCTTGACCCAATAGCGGGCGGGCATGGACGCCTGAATAAGAAGAGTACGAAGGATATCGTTGATTGTACGCAAAGAGTGCTCGGCCTTCCCCTTCTGAGGCCAGGTGTAAGGACAGGAGAAGCGGAGTAAGATGCCGTGGTGAAGAAAGAAATCACGGTTGCGAGCGTTGTCAAACTCACGTCCGTTGTCACATTGCAAGAACCAGATGGGAAGAGCAAAGTGAGTAGATACATTGCGTTGGAAATTAACAAACAGGCTATGAACATCAGACTTGGCACGAAGAGGGAATGTCCAGACGAAGTGCGAGTAGTCATCTAACACGACAAGATAATATTTGAAACCGGATACACTTGGAGTGGGTGACGTCCACAAGTCACAATGTAAAAGTTCAAAAGGAAAAGAACTACGAGTAGTAGAAGTGCCAAACGGTAGCCTAACATGCTTGCCGAGCTGACAAGCGTGACAAAGAGAAGCATCATGGGAACTACGAGCGTGAGGAATCTGAAATTCGTCGAGAAGAGCCGCCGTCATCGTGCTATTGGGATGCCCGAGCCGGCGATGCCACAAAGTGACGGAGGCGAGCATGGCTTGAGGTGGAGGTGTGGGAGTGGTGGCGCCGTGGACAGTGTAGAGATTGCCGAGACTATTGAACCAAGCCAGCTCCATCCTGGTTCAAAGATCCTTCACAGACAATCCAAATGGGTCAAATTCAATGGAAACTTGATTGTCAATAGTAAAGCGGCGAACAGATATAAGGTTCCTAATGAGAGTGGGAGCGACGAGAACTTCTCTGAGGAGAAGAGGGGAGAGAGAGTGAGAGAGATAGGAAGTACCGACGCCGGTGACCGGAATAGACGAGCCGTCTCCAATGGTAATGGATGGGTACATAACAGAGGGATGAAGAGAAGAAAGTGAAGCGCTAGATGCAGACATATGACAGGATGCACCAGAGTCGAAGATCCAATCGTTACCTGCGTCCTGAGTGGTAAGCGAGTTCATGGCGGCGATGAAGGCAGGCTGATCCCAAGCTGGTGCAGTCGAGGTGGAAGCAGAGGCCGGCGGTGGCTGAGTCGACGAAGAGCCGTCTGAGACCGCATGCTCCTAGGGTGGTGGCGTGGGGAAGCCGTAGGGGTACGTGGTGGCGCCGCCTGGTACAGAGGCGCATATGCCGCATAGGCATGCGGTGGTGGACGAGCGCCGAGGAGACCTGGCGCGCCGGTGGAGGGACGGAGGCCGGGAGCCCAGCTGCCGCTGTAGGCCGGCGGAGCACCATATGGCGAGGGCGCGGACCAGGGCATGGGCCACGCCTGCACCAACCCAGTCCACGGATCGTGCGGAGGACGCCAGGTCGAAGGAGCCGGTGGAGAGGGCGCGGCGGCCGGTGGAGGAGTAGTCAATGCAGGGGCAGGCGTCGATGAAGAAGACGCCAAGACAGGGTTCGGCGGGCGGTACACCGGGTTTTTACCCTTGTAGTTGGGGCTAGGACGCCATCCAGGTGGAGGTTGGGGTGCAGAAGATGGCGGGGGCGGCACCGCGGCCGCCGGAGGTGGAGCGAAGCGTGCGGCGGCGCGGAAGAGGCGCGGAGAAGCCGCCTTGCGTGCCTGGTTCTGCTCCTCCATCTGGAGCATGGATCGCGCCTCGGCCAGCGTTGGCAGTGGTCAGAGAAGCGGGATCAGGGTCGCCTGTTGGGCAAAGCGCTCGTCGAGCCCGCCCATGAGCGCGTGAAGAAGAGAGCGATCGGCGACCACTTCGCCAAGCCCGCGAAGCTCATCACCGATGGCCTTGATGCGCTGGCAGAAGACACCGACGGGGCGGTCTCCCTGGGTGATCGTCCGAAGCTCAGTGTTGAGGGCGGAGACGCGGGCGCCGCAGTTGTCCTGGAACAACCGACGAAGCTCGATCCAGATGTCGCGAGCGGTTGCGCCATCGGTGACCATCAAGTTGAAGAGCTCGGTGGAGATGCGCGTGTACAGCCACTAGATGATGGCTAGATCATCCTTCAGCCATCGGGAGTCGTGGGGCGCCGGCGGCGCGTCACCGGTGATGTGGTGGAGAAGAGAACAGCGGCCAAGGTGGATCTCAAAAAGATGCCGCCAATGGTAGTAGTTGTGGCTATGGAGATCGAGCACGATAGGGATAAAAGGGGTGATGTCTGTGATCGTGTCGCTGAAGGTGAGAGAAGGCGGCTGAGCGACGGGAGGAACGGGAACGATGGGCTGGCCGCCGGAGGAGGGAAGGTTTGGCTGGCCGCCATCTTGGGTGGTCGGCTGACCGCCGTTGTGGGTAGTTGGCTCGCCGGAGTTCGTCATGGCGAGCGTGTGTTTGCGGAAAAGGATCGAATATATGATACCATGAAGATTAAAAGAGAGTTTCACATTACTTTTCGGAGTACATGGAGGGGGGTACATATAGAGGTGCTTGCGCTACAACAGTTACGACGTGGAGATGATCGTGGCCTCGATCGTGGGAGGTGAGGGCAGACCGAGTCCATACTACTCCCTTCGTTTCTAAATATATGTCTTTTTAGAAATTTCACTATGGACTACATACGAAGCAAAATGAGTGAATCTACACTCTAAACTATGTCTATATACATCCGCATATAGTTTGTAGTGGAATGTATAAAAAGACTTACATTTAGGAACGGAGGGAGTATACAACACACACATGCGTTCGGTGTTCCTCTCTCAAAGAAAAGAAGAAAATGTGCACGTACGCACGTCCTGACTAATCTACTTCTCTCCTCACCCCCGCCGCCGCCTGGCTCTAAACTCCGTAGCCTTAGGGCATCTCTAGCCGTTGGCCCCCCAGGGGGCGTCAAAAAGCGCCGCCTGGGGGTGAGCCGGCGCAAAAAATGGCCCTGGGGCGAGTCGGCCCCCAGCCGTCGGTCCCCAGGGCCGCCCCTAGGCGCGTATTAAAAAAACAGATGAGACGTTCGGCGAAATTATGATAAAAACTAGTTAAATTTTGGCTAAACATGGCAAATTTCGTCTAAACATGGCAAATTTCGGCGAAATTCGCCATTTTCATGACATTAACCTAATCTAAAAAAGAAAGGGGCTGAAGTCGTCGCTGCCATCGTCGTCATCGTCGGCCTTCTCCTCCTTGACACGGGCGCCCCTGCTGGACCCGGCGTCGCCATGGCGGACTGGCGGCGGCGCGTCGTCGTCGTCGTCGTCGCTGTCGCGTAGGACGACGACCCCGTCTTCATCGCGGTCGCGTCGGCGCTCTTCGAAGCGGCGCAGGGCGGCGCGCTGGCGCTCCTTCACCTTCTCCCGGCGTGCCTTCTCCATCGCAATGGAGTCCTGGCGCGCCCATTCTAGGGCCGCATCGTCGTCGTCGAACTCCGCCTTCACCGGCACAAGCCCCGGCTCCGTCTTCACCGGCGCCAGCCCCGGCTCCGTCTTTGGCTTGACGAAGCGCGGAGGAGCTGACGAGGACGAGGCGTGCCGGCCGCCCTCGTTGATGACGATACCGGCGCTGCGAGTGCGCCGGCCGAGCGGCGACTCCGCTGCGGGCTCGGCCTTGACGCCGAGCAGGGCCGGAGTGCCGGAGGAGTGCGACGAGGATCGGGAGGAAGAAGAGGAGGAGGAGGACCCGAACCTCCTTGGCGCCATGGCCCGACGCGTCGGTGCTGCGCCGGGGGGTACGCCAACGGCGGGTCGTTGCCGCCCTCGAGGTACGTGAGCACGCCCTCGAGTGTGCGGCCGGGGACGCCCCACCAGAGGTGGCGCCCCTCGCTGTTCTGCCGGCCGCCGACCACCGGCGCGCCGTTGGTGGACGCCAATCGCTGCTGCTGGCGGCGCTCGAAATACGCCGCCAGGCCGCGTGGTTGTCGGCGGTGTACTGGGGGAGGGAGAGTTGGGCGTCGGTGAGGGACGCGCGCACGATCTCGACCTCCTCGGCGAAGTACTTCGGCTTCGCCACGGCGTCGGGCAACGGGGGAATGGGTACTCCCCCGGCACTGAGCCTCCACCCCGATGGCCCGGCGCGCATGTCCGGTGGCGCCGTGATGTTCGCCTGGAACAGGAGCCAGGACTCCTGTTCGCGGAGCGAACGGCGGCCGAAGCCGTTGGCCGCCGCCTCGTCTCCGGGGAAGCGTTCTGCCATGGCGACGGCGGGGCGGGGTGGGCTCGGGAGAGGTAGAGGGAGGGGCCGGAGGGCGGCGCTCGGGAGAGGCAGGGAGAGGGAGGGGTTGGACGGCGACGAGGGGGGACTGGTCTGTGCACAGGCGAGTGGAGGCCGCTGGCTTTTATAGCCGGGCCGCGCCCGTGTGTACGCGTGCGAGGGAAGGGAGGCGTCGACGCGCCGTCCCGTGAAGCGCCGCCTGTGAGGAATCAATGGCAAGGCTGACCGGCGGCAGCCTTGCCATTGATTCCCCGCGGGAACCGAGGCCGGCGCCCCCGGGCGCCCCCCAGCGCGCCGGGTTCGGGCTGGGTCCGCCGGCGCTGTTTTCGGCCCAAGCCGGCGAAAATCGGGCTCCTGGGGGCGCGATTGGGCCGTTTTTTCGGCGCCGGCGCGAAAAAATCGCCTGGGAAGGCCTTCCTGGGGCGCGGCTGGAGATGCCCTTATGCGCCGCCGGCTGCCCCTCCGATGATAAGCCTCGATCTGTACCGTGCACGCCGGCCGTCTGGCTGGCCGGCCGCGTCGCCGTTCCTAAGGAAAAAACAAGCGCGCCACTTGTCAAGCCCTAGGTCCAGTTCTGATCTATTCCTTTCTAATTTTCCTATTATCAGTCTATCATGGTTCCACGTTTAAAGGTACAAACTGGTAGTTAGGTTGATTGAACCTAGCTTCATGTAACAATTTTGTAGGAATAAGTTTAAGCATGTGGCTGTCGGAGTAGAATAAAATCTATATACTGTATTAATATTGTGCCTTCATGTACGTCAATGTATTTATTGTTTAACTATTTGACATCTACAGAAAAGTTAATGGAGAGATTCTTTACAAAATCCACAACTGGCATTGAAATAATCGATCTGAACTAACAAGCTTACTCGGTAATGTGCTCAGGCTTATATTTTTAACTGTCAAATTTTACATTCTCTCTATATTTAAACATGATTTTGTTTTTCCTACAGCTTGAAGGCTAAAAATCAAAGACGTACCAAGAAAAGGAACAACATATTCATATTTCTTAAGTTATTCTTCCTTAAGTGGTTAGTTTACTTTCATTTGGCAATGAACTTGTCATAGTTACGTGTGTGATGACATTATCTTATATAAGCAAGTATACGATTTTGCTTCTTACACACTATATACATGCTTGTGTGGTTATTTTTTTAAATCATCCACCTATTAGTTCACATATATGTTTTTGAAAAAAAAATCGTATACCTCTTTGCCCCCTCTCGGTTTTTATCCTGGCTCCGCCCCTGCTCATGCA
>NC_057810.1:69131929-69159028 GCF_018294505.1 Triticum aestivum | reverse complement strand
ATAAAAGGGTAATATCACATGGGAATATACCTGGCCATGGGAAGCCTGGCTCGAAAAAGCCCGACCCGGCCTGGCCCGACGCTGCACCCCGGGCCGGGCTCGGGCCCGGACCCGTCGTTTTTGCATTTTCCTAAAGGCCGGGCCAGGCCGGCCCGAAAAAGCCTGACCCGGCCCGACCCGATGATGCCCCCCGGGCCGGGCTCGGGCCCGGACCCGTCGTTTTTGCATTTTCCTAAAGGCCGAGCCCAGCAGGCTTTTAGGTGTTCAGGCCGGGCTCGGGCCCAGAAAACAGGCCCGATGGCCGGGCCAGTCCGGGCCCGGGTTTTTTGCGTCGGGCTTGGCTAGGCCCGGCCCGAAGCCTGGCCCGGCCCGAGGTATGGCCAGGTATACCTGGGAAACACTATACTTTCAGAGTAAGTCAAATTGAGCATACCGAGACTTGAGAGTAGCTGAATCAAAAGCTTAAAACAACCTTACTTTTTTTTTTTAGAAAATGAGGATAACCTCCTGACCTCTGCATCATCCACACGGCCACATAAACAACCATAGTGGCAAGATAATGTATTAATCACACCCACAGTCAAGCATCATCGCAGATATTTAACCAACAAAAGAAAAGAAATAAAATAAAATAACAGCACAACATGATAACCAATATTTGTCAGGAAAAAGAACTGGCAGCAACTGTATGTTGCATCACAGCGACACGCTGCCAGGCAAAAAAGTATCAGAATGCTGCACACTCAAACATCGAGCATCCACACGTTTTCGTCGTAGGTTATAGCCAAAACTTAAGCTCAAAATGCAACGACCGTACCTCTATCTACCATCTATGTCAACACATAAAAACACTCTTGGCAATTTACCATGAGCAGCCTGATCTTCAGATTGTTCTGACAGACATTTGATCTCTACATTTCCGCCTCCAACTTGAGAAGATTAGTACCGGAGGAAAGATAGTCCAAACCCCGGTAAATTATACACATGCAACACCCGCGTATCTTCCCTCTTGCAGGGATGCAATCTGCGATAAGGAGAAAAACTGCGATTCCTGTGCGACCAAATCCTGTCCTTCATATTATCACTGGTTTTGAACTTGGAGCACAATCACTATGATCATCTCCATGCAAGGGCACCGTGGGCTGAAGCTGTGCCACCAATTATGTTGCGGTGAAGGCTGTGGACTGCTGGGGAATACTGGGCGGTCACTGTCAGCAAGCATAATCTGAAATGATTTGGAGAATTATCTGTTGTATCAGATAAAAGAACAATATCTTGAGCCAATCAACTTGCCATCTCTTTTGTACATGGTTTACCTGCAAGGCTGCAAGTTGCGGTGCGCTCTAGTTGGGAACCAAATCACTTCAGCGGCATACTTAGTCCAGCAAGCAAACCAATAAGGTGATTCCATACACATTTTGAACATAGGGGTGGTCATACTTTTCCCAGGTGATTGTGCAACTTCACGAAATCATCCATCATCAACTCTGACGGTCTAGCCTGCAGCAATAATGAATTTAGTGCACGACAGAGGATGGATAGACGGAGGGAGAGCTTACCGTAGCCGGAAGACCGATACTGGTAAGAGCGGCCTCGATGTCAGCAGAAGAACATAGGTGTTGAAGTGATTTCCGAAGCATCTTGCGCTTCCCATTGAACGCGGAGTTCACCTGGAATTAAAGGGCACGGACTAGTCTTAATGGCTATCACCAACAACTGGCGGTTAAGTGAAAAAAAAAAGAGGAAACTTATGTGTGCAGTCTGACTCACCATTGAAAAGAAACTTTTGTTAGAACTTACAGGCGGATACTCCCCAGCATCCTTTATTTTAAACCTTATAACACCACCATCAACCTGCATGGTATCCATGACAAGTCCTTACATGCCACAGTTATGAAAACCCAAGCATTGTTATAGCATGCTGCGGATAAGCACATTGAAATAATAAATTGCTTACCGTCGGTTGAGGGAAAAGGTTGGCCCTCTCCACTTTGAATTTGTATTCAAGTTCTACAAAAAACAAAGATAACATATGCATGTCATTAACTGTGATAATACTATGTAACTAGGCATACTAAGCATGAATTGCGTTAGCAGTTACTACAGTACAGAAGAGATATAATCTGCCCACACAGGGATCGAACACAGGCAGGCAAGGAGATAGCGCTCCCATCAGATGCAGCAATGACGACACTTTTGATCATTTAACTGCTCAAGAACACTAGCTAATGTGCATCAGAGCATCTACATGTCGAAATTCGAAATAATGGAGAAAAACAATTCCTTGTATAACGCCCAAAACAATATACCCATTGTTATGAGAGTTTACTTACTGTTTTCCTCAGATAAAAGCATGATTACTTACAAAAACGAAAAGAACAAAAGAGTAAACCTATTTTCAAGTCTGGATGATGGAATGCAGATAAAGAGTATTCCACACTGTCATGAAGGTATCAAACAGGTAAAACTAAAGGAAGACCCTCTTACCAGAGTAGAAATTCACAAACACATTGATAGGTCGGTACTCTGGTGTTTGTATTGAAGCATTTGCAAGGCGTAGTGCTGCTTCATCCTGAAATGAAAAATTAATAAGATGTACCTTTTCTTAAATAATGAAGACAGGAAGAACCTCACATATAACAACGACAAAGATCACTGGGAAACAAAAAATCCAGAAATCTAACATAAAATTTGGCAGAAGTGATAGTAGAGGAAAATAGAAGACGCATGAAAACATCATAATGTTTGACATTAATTGATACACAGAAATGAGGAGTACTTTGAACATACAAAGCAGTTTATACTGCAGAAATAACCAAAGTTCAGTCATCTTCTGAACCAACACTGGGTCGTAATTAACTAGAACTTGCAAACAACATGTATCCACTTAATGCAAAAATAGATGTGATGCAAACCTGAAGCATGAGCACCATGACAGAGAAAACATCTCCCATTGGGAGAATTTGTTTGACAACTTCAGTGCTGACATTGAATGGTAAGTTTGACACAACCTGCAAAATACAAAGTATGAGGTGGAGACAGAAACACCTTCATCATGACCAATAGTTAACGAATTCTGCAAGAAGTTCAATGAAATACAAACAGCGCCAAACATCAATGCTAACCTTGGCGTATTTTTTCGTGCCACAGGATTTCTCCTCCAGGATAGGGAGAAAATGGGAGTGAACGTGAAATTTTGTAATATCTTCTTCAATGACCTGCATTAAATTTCAAACTCATTACACATCAGGTGAGAACTATGTTTGATTTTAACATCCAATTAGAATTTCTAGCTTTGTTAAATATGTAACAAAATGTCCATCTTTGGTGACAAGAGCAAACTATTAAATAGTAAGATTCGTTATCTTGGATATCCAGAAGAGCAACCAGAGAATGGTCGGTACAATAGCCCTTGTTAAAAAACACAGGGATGGTTATCATACTTATATCACTATAAAGGGAAAAGTGTTAAAAGCTATCACGGTGGCTATCACACACTGTATGTTCCTGTTACATGATAACTTTTGAGCTTAGCACCTTAGGCATTTCATGTTAACAACCATCTATCACAACATATACTTGCTAGAAGTTCACAGCCAACAGAAGTGTTCATGGACTAACGTACCCACATAAGTTTACTCTGTCGAAAATTCAGAAGGATTCATAATATGTGAACCTTACTTTTCATGTAAAAATGTGTCATGTTTTTTTCAACATAAATAACTCCGCCTATGTCTTTTAGGCATAGCCGGTCACAAGCCCGGGTAAAGGAGGAGGGTTGTGATAGGCTTGGCGAGCCAACGTAAAAACTAGCCAGTCCCATGGGTATGAGACCCATTTGAGCGAGAGTAGTACTAGGATGGGTGACCTCTTGGGAAGTCCTCGTGAAAGGGTTTCATATATAAGGGTTGTGATAGGCTTGGCGAGCCAACGTAAAAACTAGCCAGTCCTTTGGGTATGAAACCCATTTGGGCGAGAGTAGTACTAGGATGGGTGACCTCCTGGGAAGTCCTCGTGAAAGGGTTTCATCTAGCCTACCCCAACTTGTTTGGGACAAAAGGCTTAGAAGAAGAAGAAGAAGTTTTTTTCAACATAAATAAGGTTAAGTTAGCATGAAGTTCACTACCAAATCACTATGCATAATAACCAAGAACATTATAAATTTGAACTGGAATACTACATCATTCAATTGGAGGTATCTACAACCGTCTGTAATGTAGCATGTGTTTTAGTACATACACAGTGTAAAAAGAGCGATCCTGCTGTCGGACCCGGCTTATAGATCTCCAGAATTTTTTTGAAGAATGAAGGTACAAGCCATGGGGTTGCCTTTTACTACCATTCGAGCAACATTAACAGTCAAACACAGGGATGAAACAATCCAATATGTTCATTTGGGAACAGGACAGTACCTTCAATTGCTCTGTGGATCCAAACCTATCTCTCACAAGGGTAGCCATATGCTTATCCTGTCACCACCAGACAGACACATAATAAAAAGATGGTATTGCAGATTATGGATGGATTCAGTTAGCAGGGCTACTGGTCAAGCAACAGTACTGATAGACTAGGAGAGTGAAATAGGCGGACCTTCTCGACGGCGACGACTGTGGCGCCGGCGGCGAGCAGCGCGGCGGTGAGAGAGCCTGTTCCGGGGCCTATCTCGAGCACGACGTCCCCCTCCTCCACCCCTGCCGCCGCCATCAGCTCCTCGTTCACCCTCGCGTTCAGCATGTAGTTCTGCCGCACAGTGAGCGCAACCCCACGGTGAGAAGCTAGAGGACTGGGGGTTCCGCGGCCGCCATGGAATGGAATGGGGAAGGAGAGGGTGGCTGGAACGACGGACCTGGCCGAGGGATTTGCGGGGGACGTGGCGGCGGCCGTGCGAGTTGAGGGAGCGGATGGTGGAGTGGTAGTCGTCGGCCGCGCCGCCGCCGTCGGACGCGGCCGTTGCGACGGCGGCTATGGGACGGATACGGCCGCGAGGCGGCGGCGGCCGGAGGTGAGGAGGCGTGGCCGGAGACGGGGAAGGGCGCGGCTGGCGCGGGGATAAGGAGGTGAGCGCCAGCATTTTTGAAGGCAATATCTTTTTTTTCTCCCTTTTGCCTTTATTTTGCTGAAATTTCATACCCAAAAGGCCAAAAGCCCAAGCCCAAGACTTCGGCCGCCCCAAACCCTCTCTTCCGCGGCGGCGGCCATGGAGATGAAAGAGGCCGCCGCGGCGGCGGCGGCGGCCGGACCCGACCCCAATGCGCGAGAATCCCATGGAGCCGCGCGGAGTGGCGACTGCGACGAGGCCGACAGCGATCTCATCAGCCGCCTCCCCGACGACGCCCTCGGCACTATCGTCTCCCTCCTCCCCACCAAGGACGGCGGCCGCACGCAGGCCCTCTCCCGCCGATGGCGCCACCTCTGGCGCTCCGCGCCTCTCAACATCGAGGTCCGCTCCCCTGCCAGCCCCCAGCACCCCTCCTCCGTCCCCCCCTCCGCCGTCCCCAACATAATCTCCCAACACCCCGGCCCCGCCCGCCGATTCTCCTTCCGCTGCCGCGGCGCCGGTGATCTCTACGCCCAGACGGAGCGCTGGTTCGCCTCCCGGGCCCTCGCCAACCTCCAGGAGCTTGATATCGGCTACGAGTACCCCTCTGCACGTATAAGCCACCCGCTGTCGCAATCCGCGTTCCGCTCCGCATCCACCCTCCTCGTCGCCAAGATCAAAGATTGCAGTTTCCCGGACGCGGTCTCACGGTCAATGAATTTCCCCCTCCTCAACCAGCTTACCTTGGATTGTGTTTCGATCTCGGGGGACGCGTTCCACGGCTTGCTCTCCGGCTGCCATGCCTTGGGTTGGAGAGCTTATCCATGCTCGAAGTTCATGCTGCTGGTTGCTTCCATGTTAGCTCACCAACTCTTAGGAGCATTGGCTTCCGTGATAGCTCTGATGAAAAAGCAGAATTGGCCTTGAAAGGTTATTGTTACCGTATAGTCACCTGAATGATCGTGTGACTATCCGGATTATTAGGGCACCTAAACTGGAGATATTTGGGCCTTTCTCGCCGGACTTGTGCCAACTCCCGGTCTTCCAGGTAGCAGCAACAGCCATCATTCAGCATTCTTACAAACAGATAATTATTTTGATGTTGGCTGTTTTCTACTTTCTTCAGGGAATGGGCCCAGTCAGCTCCGCAAACTCGATATCTACCGTGAAGGTTTTGGCTCTCGGGTGTCATAGTTATCGTCTGAATGCAGTTCTTGACATCCTCAGGTGGTTCCCCTGTTTGGGAAAGCTCTATGTCACCGTGAGTGTTCATCTTGGCCTGCTTTAAATGTATGCTTTGGTTGACATATTTATTAATAACTAGTCTGACTAGTTAGTAGCAAAGCTCTAATGTATGCCTATTTATTTTTTACTGTTTTGCAGTTTGGCATGCAAAAGCAAAATTTGCCTCATTATGACCGACCACATCCCATGGAATGCCTTCAGACCCATCTAAAGGAAGTGGTGTTGAAGTATTTCAATGGTTACGAGCAACATATTGACTTTGCCAGGTTCTTTGTTTTGAACGCAAAAGTGGTAAACAAAATTGAATTCCATGTACGTGAGGACCACTACAGCAATGAATTTGTGGCTCGTCAACACACGCTGTTCGAAGCCGAAAACAGAGCTTCTCCGGATGCTCAATTTGAATTCAGGAAAACTTGTGGTTCTATTGATTATCATGTCAGCAAGCATATCCACGATCTGTCGGTGGCCGACCCCTTCGCAGACAGGGTTGATGCCTGAAGATTGCCCTCTTTTGTGCTTATTCTCTAGATGGGGTTGATGCAAAAGGAGTCCACTTCTGAAATATTGTAATGGGTAGGAATGCAAAAAAATTACTGCTGGAAGTTGTAAAGTGGGATGGAGCTGGTAACCCCACCCACCAGAACTCTTCTGGCCCTTTTGGCAACTTAACTGTCCTTTCAGTTATATACAGAAGTATGAGAAGTTTAGTTGCCGATTAGATTTTTCTGGATGCACACAGCTTATGTATGATGCTTATGAAAGGTCAACATGCACGCCAGGCACTGTGATTTTCTATCTAGGATGTTCGGCTAATGATCCTGGAACAGGCTTCGGTTGCCTCCTAGTTGATCTGCCATTAAAGTCTGAGTTTACTGGAATTAAACTTCTCTCAGTACTTACAAAATTAGCAAGTAATTTTCCTAACAGCATTATTTTGGGCTAAGGACCTGAAAAAATGTGTGGGGCTGTGGGCTTTGCCAGGAAAAATCATGTTTCTAAACAGCTCAAATATATTACTCCCGCCCTCCGATCCATAATAAGTGTTGATGTTTTGTACTACTACTAGATAAGTAGTATTTCTAAACATCTTTGTTGCTCGCGAAACCGGGTTTTTGCTGCACCTTTATCATTGTGTATGGGGCATCCTACATTCTTAAGGTAAAAGAGGCTTGAGATCCTGAACAAACTTCAGCAGTTTTGATGGAGTTGGCGGCATTTTGTTCCTGGACATGCATATTGCTGAAATTTGGGATGGGCTTTAGGACCATATAGCAATTTCTGAAAATCTCTAAGGAGCCCATGTGGGTTATATGGCACTAGATGTAGTGGAAGTTTAGGGCAAGGATGGGTTGGCTGAGTATTATCCCTAGCCACCTGGGTAAGGATAGCCACATCTGTTGTTTGGTTGAATGGAGTTCGCTGAGTTGGATAACCACATTTTGTTGTTTGGTTGGAATGAGGAGAATTGGATAGATTGTTGTGATGACCTCTTTGCTATAAGAAGGTGAGATTACCCATATACATGCATTTTTAGTTCAATTATTTTCAAATATCATCATACCACATTCTTTTGCTAGTGCTCGTTTTGTTAACATTCCAAATCGCCACCTTCTTTTTTAACTGAAAATTGTCACCTATGAACCACATTACCGAAAAAGGCTTTCGCCCCGCTTTATATATAAAGCACCAACCACTTACAACGAGCGATACAACACACAACACGACACGCACCCAAGGCAAGATACATAGGTGTTAAGACGTAGCCAACACTCCCCCAAACAATTCCAAGACAACAAAGATACACACTAGGCACACTAGGAAGTCGAGGGAGAACTCAACCGGGAACAAGCCACAGAAGAAACCAAGTTGCAAGCCGTTGATCCATGAACCCCAAGGCGGTGCCTTCAAGAAGGATACGCCACCGGAGTGCCGCCACCACCCGATCCAGAGGATCAAGATTTTCATCTGGGGTAACTTGGAGGACATGGAGCAACCGCAACGGAGTCTTCAAGAAGATGCCGACGTCCTCGGGCGCCGCCTCCGTCGGCCTGGACATGCCAGGCAGGATTTTCATCCAGGTCAACAACTCCGCCTCCGAACAGGTTATGGACAATCCTGGGGACAGAGCCACATCACCGCCACCGACCGACAAGCACCAGCCGCCATGCCACCCACGCGAATGGAGACTAGCCCGCACCTGAGCCGCGAGCTCCGCCCACGAGCACGCCGCTCCCACCACCAAGGGCGCCGCCCTGCATCCCGACACTCTAGAGACCGACAAAGGAACATGCTTGGAAACGATCGACCAATCCCTAGCACGGACAGAGCTGCCGGTGACCAGCCTGCCCTGAACACCACGAACCCGGAAGCACTAGGCAGGGGAAATGGGGAGGAGAGGAGCGGAGCATGTCCGGACCGGCGCCCCTGCACCGGTGACGGGTAGAGAGCCCACTCGTCCCTCCTGCAACCTTCCCAGGCGTCACCCCTGACGCCCCGCCATGGCCTCCAGCCAGCCCGATGCGGCGCAGCAGCGGCCACCCCGTCCACCGCGGCGAGCCGGCGAGGGTCGTCGGACCGTCCGAATCCTGCAGCCAAAGAGGGCCTCCAAAGCGCCCAGCCACCATTGACCCACACGGCCGCACCGCTGCAGGAGCAGGCCGCACGCCGCCGCGGACCACGCCCCGAGCCACGACCTCGCGAGGTCATGGCCAGCCCCCCGCGCCGCCTACCAAGAAGGAGCCGCCAAATCTGAAGGCCGATTTGGAGCCCCGTCGCAGTCGGGTCCGCGCCGCCTCGGCCGCCACGACGAGCAACACCACCAGCAACACACGCAACCCTCCACGCCGAAGCAACAGCCACCAGCGCCGTTACGCCCCACAAAGCGTCACATCCCGGAACAAAGGGGCCGTCTCGCGCCGCCCACCACCGCTCGGAGAGGAGAGGAGGCCCCGCCGCCGCCGCTGTCGGACGGGCTTTGCCCGCCGACAAGCTCCGACGATGGCGAGGGGAGAGGAGGAGGAGTTGAAGGTAGGGGCGGCGGCAGGCCCGGTCCTACGATTTTGGGGGCCCGGGGCGAGATAACAAAAAGGGGCCCTAAAGCCATATAAATATATATGCTTTTTTACTATTTCAGTTACAAATTACTACTCATTTTACACTATAATTTATAATTTATGTTGCTTTGTCATCTCAACTATTCAAAAAATAGGGCACATAAAAGTTGCTCACGCTTTTCAATCGATACAATTTTTTAGTCTTTTCAACCGATACTTTTTTTTATCAGGTGAATTTGTTACACTTCTCTGCAACTCAAATTTTTATCATCTTATAATATTTCGCTACGTTGTTCTTCAACAGTAACTAAAGCTAATTCTTCAATCCCTAGAGGAAGTGCTTACTTTATTTCTGAGGAAGCACTAGAAGACTTTTTTAGGACTCAATCAACTCATATGTATGTTTTTTTTTCTCTTTGTCATATGGATACTTTTCAACTAAATTAAAAGTGATACAAGAAATTAAGAACACTGCTAATTAAATATACAAGGAAGGGCATGGAACAAGGTACCTTGATGGCTAGAAAATAGAAATTGCAAGCTTTTGCTGCTGCTTACGAGTCACGAACAGAAATCCTAGTTTTCCTTTTCTGCTCCCAAAAAATACAGGAAACCGGAGTGTGCGAGAGAGATATGTACGAGAATTAAAACTTCATGAACCGAACCATCATACTAGTCTGTATAAAAAGAAGAGGTAGTTGATGAAATCTTGAAAATCACATTACCTTCCTCCACTAATCGCGTCCAGCAGCTGAAAATCACAAATAGACGATGCCGGTGACATGACGTTGAACTTGGCATTGGCATGGCCGATTCGTTGCCAATTTTTGAAGAGAAGAAATAGAAAGACTAGAACACCATTGGCGTGAGGCAATGCCAGAATTAACGGTCTGTTACAGTTCTTTACATTTTTTATTGAGAGTTAATTAGTCAATCTGTTACATGGGAAAGAATTCTTTCCTAAACATCAAACACGTAAAAATCAATCAATCGATCTGTTACATGGAAATTATTCCTTACCTATTTTAGAATCAGGGCGATCTGTCAATACGGGAAAGAATTATTTCCAAAAAATTACAATTCTTTCCTAAACATCACACAAATCCATCGGGGGCCCCTTCCTACTTGGGGGCCCGGGGCGGCCGCCCCCCTGCCTCCCCTCAGGGCCGGCCCTGGGCGGCGGCGGCTAGGGTTTCCCCCCGTCGCTTGCGGGAGCGACGCGGGGGGAGGGAGAGGGTTATGAACCACATTTGATAGCACAATCAAGTGATGCGAGCTAACAACGCCTGATTATGGGATTTGCATCATGTCAAATACAACCTCAAAGGAGCATCAACGTTCAGTGATGTACTTGTGCCTCTGTTTGGGAAAACAAAACACATATGTTTCTGATTTTTTTGCTCAAGTAAAAAACCAAGCATGTCAACTAGACGGGAAACTAATCAAATCCAGACATTATTCATACACAAACAAGCTAAGCTGCAGAGAAACGAGAGAGGTAAGGGTTATGATGTACTCCCTCCGTTTCAAAATAGATGACTCAACTTTGTACTTCCTCCGTCCGGAAATAGTTGTCGGACAAATGAATGAAAATGGATGTATGTAAAACTAAATTGCATCTAGATACATCCGTTTCTCCGACAAGTATTTTGGGACGGAGGGAGTACTAACTTAAGAGAGTACTCTGCTTCTCCTTGGTTGATGCAGAGAAACGAGGAGAGAGATTAGACCAGCGCATAGAAAAGAACAAAGGAGAGGAGAGAGGCCTCGCCATTCCACAGCGTCAGTGTTGCCTGTTACCTACCGCCGGCGCTCGTCGAGCCCGATCAACGCTGCTTCCCGTCCCACGCTGTCAGATCCCCCGATTTCCCGCCGCCGGTGCTGTCCCTTACCCGCCGCTGGCGCCTGCTGAGCGCAGCCGCCACAGCTACCCATTCCACGCTGCATCCCCACCGCCATAGCCAGATCTTCTGAATAGTTGCATCCCCACAACGTGGATTTTTCCTAACGCTTTGCGCGCGCAACGTGAATCCCTGCCGCTCATCTTACATGATATCCAATTGATGTGGGCCACCATTATGTCAGCCATGCAATGTATGTACAGTACTTTATATTTTTTGTCACAAGTCGCTGCATTCATCAAGTTTTGGGCCGGTATGGTATCCTTTTTAGTTGTGCCCGTAAAACTACATGGATGTGTCATACAAATTAATATTTCGAAGATTCCTTTTTTTTAACGCACCACAAAGCAAAAATCACGCTATGTATACAAAGTTTTTTTAATTTTTATGGCAAAGTTCGAAGACCATGTTAACAAAGTTCTTTGGTTTTCGATAAAAATTCTAGTAAAGTTCTTTCATATTTCTAACAAAGCGCAAACCAACTATTCAAAAAGTTCTTCACAGTTTCAAACAAAAATGTGTTTCAAATATATCCAAAACTGGTCTTGTTCTAAAGGGCTTGGCGTCACAAGTTCAAATATGTAAAAATAATAATAATAAAAAATGCAATTTTGGTTTTAAAGATATGAGCCATTTAAATTGTGAAAATAAAATAAAAAGGATGGAGCTAGAGGATAGAGGGAAGATAAAGTAAGACATGCATGTGTCAGCGTGTGCACCAGTAGAGAGAGAAGCACCATGCACATGCAAGGGCGAGCGCACATCCATATGAAGTAGCAACGACATGGATTGAAGTTGTGCGCCTAACCGGTTGGGCATAGGCATATGTGTCAGGTGAGGGAGACGAAGAAAACGTTTCAGGGGCTGCGGGATGTTACCGAAGTGCTGGGAGCGCGAGTGACTGCCACCATCCGCCAGATTTTCGCGGACAACGTCAACCAACTTTTCAAGGGAATATTCCAAAATTATGGCTGCCCTCAACCACTCCATCATGTCACCCAAACAACTGCTATCCCATGAAAAAGTGGATATCCCTATCCCATCCTGGGATAGCCACCTAACCAAACGACACCCCGCTAGTGGAGAAGGAGTTGGACCTCTTTATAAGGGATTCTCTTCTACATGATATTGAGGCTTTAGAATAGAAGAGGCCCTCGCGCACTCCTCCTCTGCTGCACGCCATGCCTCGGCGCGGCGCGCCGCGGGTTGCGGGAATGAGCCGAATCGAGCTCACACTTCCGCGCTTATTTTTGCCAGTCACTAAAGGAGAGTTTTCTGATAGCTGGGCCACGATCTAAGACGTCGGATCATGGGCTGTCACACGTCTCTCCACGCGGCTGCGCCTATATAAGTGAGCGGTGTCTCCCAACCCTAGCAACCACGAACAGATCACATATGCTCCACACGCACGCCTACCATCGTTCCTTCTGCTGCTGCCGCCGCCGGTGACTCCATCCCGTCGCCGCGTACACGGTCGGCGGGAGAGCAGGTCTCCGAAACCCCGCCTCTCCGGATCGTGCCACCGCCGAGAAAGTTGAAGCCGACAAGAAGGCTGCAAAGGACACTGCTGCCGCCACCGCAGCCGCGGCTTCTGCATGGCTTACTGGAGGGTATAACTCGTTTATCCCGCTCCTAATATTTTCTGTTTTAGCCACACTAGCGTTACACGTAGATCTTTCTGCAATTAGCGTAGTATGTGCTTGCATGATTGAATACCAGTATGCGTTTATTTGTGTCAATGCCATGCTAGTGATTTTCTCGTGGATTAAGTTAATAAAAAAATTGCCTATTTACTTAGCACATATATCTTTCTCATAGACATGGAAGAACCAGCAGTGAACTCTGTGGAGCTCTGCAAAATTATTATTGGATATGGAAGCAAATACGATATATGAGGAATTGAGGATGCTATGCATGACTCCTAAATCAGTTTTGTGGCATGTATACAAGATAGTTGTTTTTATCTAAGTTAGTAATTTAGTATGAGGATACCATGGATGGTTGCTTCTGATCTTTACAAGGTGGGCAGGTACTGGGCTAGGAGGAAGAAAAATGGTACCGTAGCAAGTATATCTTCCATGATTGGAGATGAACTGGTGCTTGCAACTAGCCCGATATGAAATATATCGATCCTTAGTTTTGTCCCCCCATTTTCCTTATCTTACTTCATCTTGTCCAAGGGAGAGGTTGTTGAAACTGTTGATGGTTGTGTGCATCAGTAAACCAATGTAAATTTATCTGTATTTTGATTAAATGTCTCACCGACTTCTCCTGAGGAGTAAAATGCACAGAACCACCACAATCATGTCCATGTGCGAAAAATCATCACTTTAGAAAACTTGACAGAATGCACCGCATCGGAAAAGTGGCAGTGGCAAAAAAAAACACTGGTGGTAGATGGTAATCATTTTGATGACATCACTAATCTGCCGGGACGACTCGTCAGACGGAGCTAGCAGAAAAAAATACCACATAGGCAAATTGGACTTGGTCTTCTTCTTCCTCCTTTGCCATTTTCTTAGATCTGAATCCCGAGTGCCCCAACCGCAACCGAGCTCTTATTCTTCTTATTCTTGTTGTGGCACGGGCCAAGGTGAGCGAGCTTGTGGGGGAGGGGGGGGGGTCGATCTGTCAGATCCCAAAGAGGATCGACAAAGATGAATAACTCCCGATGGTGGAGCACCCTCGATGAATTGGGGATTTTTAGTGAAAACCTAGCTACGGAAATAAGAACAAAGTAAACTGGGACTAAAGTTGGTATTTCATTTTCTGCCCGAGCACTCAGCCGGCTCACTTACATATAGTCTTACAGGCGAGTGAGGTTACAGAGTTACTGTCGAAGTCTCATGAGAGAAAACTTACAGAGAGGACGGTGAAAGCTAGGCGATGCCGCAACACTGTTGGATCTTGTCAGGGGATGACAGCCATAGGATCTCCATGACTTAACTGAATCAGTCTCTGTCTGTCTGAAGAAATAAGACTGCTAGCTGCATATATCTTCAGGTATCTGACAATGCTCCCCAGGAAAACCACACTTGTCCTCAAGTGTTTTTCTCTGGAAACCAGGACTGAATTGTTTTCTTGAAAAAGATAGGGAAGACCTGCTTGATGAAGTTATCGTCCTCCCATGAGGTCTCCTCCGGTGCCAAGTTGGCCCATTGAATCAACCATTGCGTGACCAGCACACCACTTCTAGGCAGAGATCTAGTCTCAATGACCGTGAGTGGTTCAGTTTTAATTTTACCATCCAGTCCCACTAAGTCCTTGTTCGGTTCCATGAAAAATGAGAGGGATTGATAGGGATTGGCAGGGATTAAATCCCATCTAGTTCAATTTTCCCTCAAATCCCCTCCATTCCACTCCAATCCACTTGAGGAGTGGCTTAACCGAACAAGGCCTAAAGGGAGTTCTTGATTTGGGATGGCATGGGAGCCCTTGTGGCCCTCCAATTGGCTGACATGAAAAATCGGGTGAATTTGCACCTGCGGTGGTAACAGCAACTTGTAAGAAGAGTTGCCCAATTTTTCCATCACGCGAAAAGGCCCATAGAATTTGGTAGTCAGCTTAATGGCTTGTCTGAGTCCAAATGAAGCTCTTCTATATGGTTGCATTTTCAAGTACACCATATCACCCACTTTGAATGATCTTTCACATCTGTGTTTATCTGCATACTTCTTCATTCTGTGTTGAGCTTGCAGTAAGTTTTCCTTGAGGTGGGCCAATGTTCTCTGCTTATCATGGAGGAACTCTTGTGCTTCACTATCAGCAGGACCCGGGACTACAACTTCACTTATCATTGGAGGAGCATATCCATATAAGGCTTTGAATGGAGTTTCCTTTGTAGCCGTATGATATGAGGTATTATACCACCATTCCGCAAGGGACATCCATGCAACCCACTTGTTTGGTTCTTGAAATGTCATACAGCGGAGATAAGATTCTAGGCGTTGGTTTACCCTCTCGGATTGACCATGTGTTTGAGGATGGTGTGTTGTACTAAGCTTGAGCTGCACATTTAGTGACTTGAAAACCCCTTGCCACATATTACTTGTGAAGATTCTGTCCCTGTCTGTGACGATGCTCACTGGGGGTCCATGTAACTTAAAGACATTATCGATAAACGCTTGAGCTACTGTGTTGACACTGTAGGGGTGGGGTAAGGCAATGAAATGAGCATATTTTGTATACCTATCCACCACTACTAGAATGACTTCCTTGCCTTGTGATTTGGGGAGACCCTCAATAAAATCCATTGTTATATCAGTCCAAGCTTGTGTCGGAAGAGGCAGGGGATCTAGTAAACCTGGGTAGTGGCAATGCTCTGCCTTCGCCCTTTGGCAGACTGCACATTCTGCTATGAACTTGTGGACTTGTTTCTTGAGGCCAGGCCAGTAAAAAATTCTTTTGATTCTCTGGTAATTGGCCACCATGCCTGAGTGTCCTCCTATTGCAGATGTATGGAAGGAGTTGATTATTTGCTCCCGGGTATGCTCATCTAGGTAAATTCTGCCCTTGTACCGGAGTATGCCGTCTGACAATGTATATTTAGATGTTGGGTCAGGAGCAATAGATAGCTGTTGGAGTAGTTGTTTGCAGTGGTCATCTAGTTCGTAGCTTTTTTCTACTGCCTCAATCCACAAAGGAGTAAATGTGGTAATAGCCATGACTATGTTGTCCTTTCTACTCAGGGCATCTGCCACTTTGTTTTCCTTCCCCTTTTTGTACTCTATATGGAATAACTAAATTCCAACAGCTTGAGGAGAAGTTTGTGTTGTAGTCCTTCAGATACTTTTTGTTCAGTAATGAATTTGAGACTTTTCTGGTCTGTTTTGATTACTAACTCATTCCATGAAAATAGTGTCTCCACTTTTTCAACACTTCTAATATTGCCGGAGCCTCCTTCTCATAAGTTGACATAGCAGATGCTTTCACCCCTAGTGTCTTGCTTAAATAAGCTAGAGGTCTCCCGGTTCTGCATGAGGACAGCCCCAATGCCATAGCCACTGGCATCTGTTTCAAGAACAAACTTTTCTTGGAAATTTGGAAGGGCCAAAACAGGAGCAGTTGTGAGCTTGAGTTTGAGCAAGTTAAATGCCTCTGTTTGTTCATCAGTCCAATGAAAGGAGTTTTTCTTGAGTATGTTGTGCTGTGGTCTGCATATAAGGCCATAGTTGGGGACAAATCTCCTGTAGTAACCTGCCATGCCCAGGAAGCTTCTCAACTGGGTAATGGTTGTTGGGATGGGCCAGTTTTGGACAGTGAGAATTTTGCCAGGATCTGTAGCTACTCCTTCCGAGGAGATGATGTGGCCCAAACATTCTACTTGTGGTGCAGCAAAGACACATTTGCTAAGTTTAGCATATAACTACTGTTCTCTCAGTGTTTGGAGCACTATTTTCAGGTGTTGGATGTGCTCCTCAAGTGTTTTGCTGTATATCAAGATGTCATCGAAAAAGACGAGCACAAATTTCCTTGTGTATCTTTTAAAGATGAAGTTCATCAGAGCTTGAAAGGTGGTAGGAGCATTAGTGAGTCCGAAAGGCATCACTAAATATTCAAAATGCCCTAAGAATGTGGTGAAGGCCATTTTGTGTATGTCCTCTTTCTTCATTCTTATCTAGTAGTAACCAGACCACAAATCCAACTTGGTGAAATAGCTTGCCCCATGCAATTCATCCAAAAGGTCCTCAATTATCGGGATAGGAAATTTGTTCTTGATTGTTTGATCATTGAGCTTTCTAAAATCTGTGCATAGCCTCCATGTACCATTCCTTTTCTTCACTAGGAGTGCTGGTGCTGCATAGGACTATCACTTGGTCTGATGATAGAGGCTTCTAGTAATTGCTGAATTTACTTTTCCATTTCTTCTTTTTGGTGATGTGGAACTCTATAAGGTCTCAAGCCAGGGGGTTCCACTCCTTGCTTCAATGGAATAGCGTGATCAAATTCCCTCATAGGTGGTAAGCCAGAAGGTGTCTGAAAAACATCCTGGAACTCCTCTAGTACTTCTTGTACTTGGGGATGGACTGCTGGTGTTTCAGATGCTTCTTTTGAGAGAGGAAAAAGGAGGTAGCCCTCCGTCACCTTGCTCTGGATGGACATCAGTTTGTCCACTGTGATGGGAGGGATTCCTTTAGCAAATGTATTATCTTGTAGGGTAATTTTCTTTTCCCTTTTCCAGTTGATAGTCATCTCCCTTTCATCAAAGTCCAAAGAGATTGGACTATGTTCCAAGAGCCAATCACACCCCAGGATAATATCATATCCCTTGAGAGGGAGTAGTTTGAAAGTGTTGCAGAATTCATGATCTTGGATCTTGTATTTAGCAGCAGCTATGTGTGATCCTGTCTGTAGTTTCCCACCTCCAGCAATGTGCACTGGTTGGAGCTTATTTGTTGAAATGGCACAAGTCGTTTTTGTGGCAAACTTCATATCAATGAAGGTGTTAGTATTGCCAGAATCGACCAAAGCGAGCCCCTTTTTCCCTCCAATGTTAACCCACAATGTGAATGTGGCTGCAGTGCTTCTACCTTTAATGGCTTGCATTGAAATCAACATGAGTTGTTCCTCATCAGTTGGGGAGGTGGTTGGCTGCTCTATCTCAGGTGGAGGGTTTGCAGTTTGCAACTAGTCCTCCCACTCTGCTTCTGACTCCTCAGTTGCCATGAGGTTTAGTGATTTGTATTGGGCACATTTGTGGCCAAAAAACCATCTTTGGCCACAGTATCTACACTGCCCTGGTTCTTTGTACTTGACTTCGGGTCTGGTGCCTTGTTTTTCTGGTGGTTTATTACCCATATTGTCAGGTGGCTTTGGTCTATTTGGAAAATTGGTAGGGGTATTGTTTCTCGGATACAACCCTGTAGGTTGGTATCTTTTTGCTTGAGTAGCAGCAACACTAGCTCCTTGTTCCATGTCCCTTGCCGTTTCCACTGCATCATACAGAGTGACTCGCTTAAATGGTTTGAGGTAGTGTTTGATTTCCTCCCTTAGTCCGTTAATGTAACACTTGACATAATATTGTTCTTTGACCTTGGGATTTTCTTTCCTGTAGGAAGCCATCATTTCTTTAAACCTGTCAGTATACTCTGCCATAGAATTTGCCCCTTGCTTGAGAGCATTGAAGTTTGCTACTGCTTCATAAGAGCTGCTGGTAGCAAATCGCTTGCAGAGAGCTTTACAGAAATCTGACCAAGTAAGGTTTGCTTGTAATACTCCTAGATTTCTAAGCCATGTGTTAGCCCTTCCAGTAATATACATCTGGGCATAATCAAATTTGGCGTTTTTAGGCACATAGACCATTGCAAAGTATTTTTCAATGAGCCTGAGCCATTCTTGTGGATTGGAGCCGTCAAATCGAGGGAAATCCATTTTTGGTGCCTTAGAAATGGACTTATAAAATTGGGCCTCCTTATCAAACCTCTGGTGTCTATCATCTCTATAATTGAAGCCACCTCCTCTGTCCTAGAAGGAATTCTGGGGTGTAGGTTGGGGGTAATTATGTTGTTGTTGGAAGGGAGCAACTGGATAATGGGGTTGGGGATAGATAGTTGTTGTTGTGGTATGTATTGTTCTTGAGGTGGGGTATGGGTAGGGTGGTGGCATGTTATAGGGCTGGTAATTAATGGTAGGATGGTTCTGAGGAGTTTGAGGGGGATATGGCTGTGGGTTTGGTGGATAAACCAAAGGTTGTGGCTGTAGTGGTGCTGGGTAGTGGTGGGATTGGTTTGGTGGAAACATGGGAGGGGCTAATGGTGTTTGGTTCCAGTATGGTGGTCGACCATTGGTCTGGGGGAAAACTGGTATGTCTTGGTACATATTCTGCTGAGGATCTGCCCAACCATGAGCTTGCCCTCCCTCAATTTCATAGTACTGTTGTTGAAATTCAGGGTAAACAAATTGTTGTTCTTGCTCATCTTGGTTTGGCTGCTCCAGGTCATAAGTGATTTGTTCCTGATATTGCCCACCTTTTCTTCTCCAGTGTGGAACTTCTGAGTGCCAGATCAAGGGTTCAGAGGAGTTTTGGGTGGGCTGGGATTTTTGTCCCGAAGTCACCTCTTCCCCTTGTTCCTTGGATGTGGAGGGAGTACCTGGTGCCTGCTTCTCCCGTAGCAGCGATTCCATTCGCAGTAGGGTTTCATTCAGGGCCGTGACCTGCTCTTGCATCCCCTCCATCTTGGAGCTCAGCTCCTCCGTCCTGGATCCCATGTGCTCGATGTCCAACTTCATGGCCACCACTTCCTGGGCATCAGCCTTTTCTTCCTGAGTCTTCGATTTAGCCATCAGATCAGTGCGTGGGTATGGAATTTTACCACGGAACTAGTCTGGAACCCTTTCCCCGCACAAATCTCAGCCGCCGCCTCGCGTCCACGCCGCCAGAAAGCGCACAGACCTGCCTGGATCACGGGATTTTACCACTGGGGCGTTGTGCCGCAGCAACCATATCCCCGCTATAGATCTGCGCCTGAACGGTCTACCGCCACCAGCGCCGCCACGAAGCTCTATCACCGCCGCCAGACACGCCTCCGATGACCTAGGGCTACTGATACCAATTGTCAGATCCCAAAGAGGATCGAGAAAGATGAATAACTCCCGATGGTGGAGCACCCTCGATGAATTGGGGATTTTTAGTGAAAACCTAGCTACAGAAATAAGAACAAAGTAAACTGGGACTAAAGTTGGTATTTCATTTTCTGCCCGAGCACTCAGCTGGCTCACTTACGTATAGTCTTATAGGCGAGTGAGGTTACAGAGTTACTGTCGAAGTCTCACGAGAGAAAAGTTACAGAGAGGACGGTGAAAGCTAGGCGATGCCGCAACACCGTTGGATCTTGTCAGGGGATGACATCCGTAGGATCTCCATGACTTAACTGAATCGGTCTCTGTCTGTCTGAAGAAATAACACTGCTAGCTGCATATATCTTTAGGTATCTGACACGATCCCACACAACAGGTGACAACAATAGTGGAGCAGTGTGCTCCCGGACTGCGGTGTGCCACGTGGGGTCGCGACAGTCGAGCACCTCCCTGAGAGCATCCACGACCCCGGTCGTGACCGCTGCCCAAGACCTGCTTCTTCCTTGCGGTGAATGACTCCGGGTTCACGGAGTCGAGCGTGGATGCGGGCTCCCTGACCAAGGCGATGAGCATCACCATGTTGTGCAACAGGAAGGTGTCCTTCTCGTGTCTGCCGCCCCACCCCCCCGGTATGTGGGGCCCCTCGAAGGCCATGTAGAGCACATCCACGGTGTGCAGCCACACCATGAAGCAGCCCTCATGGTCGGCTACAACCTGAAAGCCACATGCCCCGCTAGTGTAGGCATGGCCGCCGCCGCCCCACGGGCGACACCAGCGCACCCACGACCATGCCCATCAGCACCGCCCCCTGCCCCAGCACCCGATAGCTGCGCTCCCAATTCCGTCAACGGCGCGCGCGCTGGCGTCACCCGCCGCTCGGTGCCCAGCAGCCACGCCTCCAGCTCCTACAGCAAGAGCGCGCTGGCACTGCCCCCGCCGCAGCAACGTAGAGTGCGGCCAGGGCGAGGCTCTTCTTGGGCGTCCGGGTGTCGGTGCGGCAGCCAGGTGTCCTCGGTGCGTGGGAGGCGCGGGCGGCTTCTTCTTGTACCCACTTAGAAGAGATGCAAAATGGTGTTTGATGAAATGCCCGAGAGAGGAGAGGAGAAAGAAAAGAAGACTACTCCAATTTGCCTATGTGGCATTTTTTTCATGCCAACTCAGCCTGATGGGCGGACCCGACCGATTAATGACTTCATCCAAATGCTTAGCATCTACAATCAGTGTTTTTTTCATGGTTATTTTTTAGGGTTAATTATCCTTTTGCCCTTAGTGGTGTCCATGTGCTCAGTTTTGCCCTCAGATGCAAATTGTCCTCAGTTTTGCCCCTAGTCCGTGCACAGCAACTACGACGAGGCCAAACGGCCATATTTGAGTCCATTCCGTCCGCCGGCGTTAGTAGTTGTGGGTCCGGAGCTTACACGTGGGACTGCGTGGACGTGGGTCCGGAGCTGACATGTAGGCCCCTGCAACTAAATCCCCAAATCATTCTAGCTCACACCCATCCGCCCGGCCGGCTGTCGTGCGCCGCCGCCGCCGCCACCTGCGCCGCGGCCAGCACCTGCCCCGCCACCAGCTGCACGCCCTGCTCCGCCGCTATCTCCCTGCGCCTACGCTCCACGGCTCATTGTGACGCCCACCACCTTCCTGCGACGCCACGGGTGGGGCGCCCGCCACCTGCTCGACCCGCGGCGCGGCCTCCTTCCGTGCGCCCGGCCGGAGCGCTCAAAGGTGGGGGGCTGCTGGAGCTATTTGAACTAGGAGGAAGAACCCTAGGGCGAAATGGAGAGCAGCGGCAACCCCGGAGTATTTGGCGAGGCAGGCATCGGGCTGGAGATCCGCCGCGTCCACGACTGGGTTCCCGAGGGGTAAGTCTCGCCTCTTGTTTAGATTGAGCTTAGTTGTGCATTTGAACACTCGATTCGAGTAGGTTTGCCCAATTAGTGTGCTGATTGCGTCTCTGTTTTTCGCCGGTTAGGATGGAGTTGCGGTTTGCTTTCATGGTGCACATTAGAAGGGACCGGTACATGTTCGATGCAAAGGATAAGAAGAAATACCAAGGAGGTTTTGATTATCGGTTGCCAATGGCTAGTAATTGGAGTTTCAGACAATTTGGGGAGGTAATTTGTAGCCAATATCCTTGGGGTTTGCTTGATGAAGTGGTTTACAAATACTATGATGGGGGAAAGAATTGGGTGACAGTTAGTAATGATGAAGAGCTAGCTACCATGTTTGTTAGGCATAAAGAGAAAGATAATTTCCATGTGAGGCTGCAAGTTGATGTGCTTGAGCAGGCATTTGGACCTAGGATGGCGGGTGCAACATCTCGGGGAGAATCAAGTCGTCGTAATGGCATCTCTAGCCATAACAGTTCAGTTGGTGCACGGCGACGTGGTGGCTCGACAAGTGTGGGCAACAGCAGTAGGGTCCCCCTTGAAGTGGAGCCTGATGGCTACAATTCTGGGGTTGATGAAGAGAAGTTATATTCTGATGTTATTCAGAATTTACGACGGGCACCTAGGGCTGAAAACCAAGATGAGGCTCACAATGCAGTCCGTGTGGATGATGACGCGATGGGTGAGGACGAAGACCTTGCAGCTGTTCAATGGGACCCTTTGAACCCTCAAATGGAAGAAGGTACAATTTTTGCATCCATGAATGAGTGTAGAAATGCACTTGTGACATACTGCATCAAGGTAGAACGTACTTTCAAAGTTGACAAGAGCGATCAAGTACGTTACAGAGTGCACTGTCCGACTGAGGGTTGTCCATGGAGGCTGCTTGCAGCTAAAATGCGGAATAGCACTAATGTTCAGGTCAAAGTGAATCCTTTTAAGCACACATGTCAGGAATCAACCCTTAGGAAGGATACAATCAGTAGAGCCAAGTCAAGATGGGTGGCAGAAGAAGTAAAAAAGTGGGTGAAAGAAAACCAGCAAGTGGGTCCAAAGGAATTGCAGAAGAACATCAAAGATAAGTTCAAGATAGATTTACCATACATGAGGTTGTTCAATGGTAAACAACATGCTATGGATTCTATTTATGGTAACTGGCAGGAAAGTTTTCAATTGTTGTATTCATTCAAAGGTGAAGTGGAGAGGACAAGCCCAGGTAGTATTGTAGATATTGATCACCACACCGTGGAGTACACATTCAGGGGAGTGACAAAGACCAAGGAATGTTTTAGAAGTGTTTTTGTCTGCTTTGAGGCTTGTCGCCGGGGTTTTTTGGCAGGCTGCAGGCCTTATTTGGCTATTGATGCCACTTTTCTCACAGGAAGGTTTAAAGGACAGTTAGTAGCAGCTTGTGCAGTTGATGCACATAGTTTTGTATTTCCAGTTGCCTATGGTGTGCTAGAGACAGAGTCTGAGGAGAGCTGGACTTGGTTTTTGCATAATCTCCGCCGGGCTATTGCACATCCCAATGGGTTGGTCATTCATACAGATGCCTGCAAAGGTTTAGAAGTGGCCGTGGACAATGTGTTCCCTGGAGTAGAGCATAGGGAATGCATGCGTCACCTTGCTGCAAATTTCATGAAGAAATTCAAAGGAAAGGTGTATACCGACAATTTATGGCCAGCATCTTTGACATGCAGTGTGAAGAAGCACAACTACCACTTGAGGCAGTTATACATGAATCCCAAAGTGAAAGAATACTTGGAAACACACCACTCCAAGTTATGGGCCAGAAGCCAATTCAGTGAAGTGAGCAAAGTTGACTATGTGCACAATAATCTAGCAGAGTCTTTCAACTCAACGATCCGGAAACTAAAGGGTCATTATGTGGTGGATTTGCTTGACAGAATAAGGATAGAATACATGCAGAAATTTCATTATCGTGCAGGAATAGCCGAGGCAAAATTCATGGGCCACATTATCATCCATGCCGTGATGAATGAACTGAAGCAGAAGACAACAGGCTTGGAAATGAACATGACGCTTTGCTCGGGTACCACAGCAGAGATATCATATTTGGATAAAGAGAAGAGGGAATGGAGATATCCAGTGGATTTAGAAGCTAGAACTTGCAGTTGTAGGCAATGGCAGATAACTGGGTTGCCATGCATTCATGCCTTGTTTTTCATCACTTCTCTCCTAGGTCCAGCAGGGAACATACAGCAGTATGTGCATGATTACTACTCTGTTGCAAGGTTCAAAGCCACATATGCTTATGCCTTGCCTGCTATGGAGGGAAAACAACAATAGGACATGGTGGACCCTGGATTCAAGCTTTGCGCTCCAGTTCTGAAGAGAGCAGCAGGTAGACCAAGGAAGAGTCGAATAAGACCTCGCAGCGAAGGAGCTGGACTTGGAGCGAGGAAGCGTAAGTGCACAAGATGTGGTGGGTCTGGTCATTTCGGTAAGTATTGTGATAACACAGTAGATCCAGCATTCGGAGAGAGTTTCGATGAAGGCTTCGATGAAAATGTTGGCCAGCAGCCGGTTGCCTCAACAGATGATGAAAATGTTGGTCAACAGCCGGTTGCCTCAACAGATGATGAAAATGATGGTCAACAGCCAGATTCAAGTGAGGCTCCAAATGGTAATCCAAGTGAGGCTCTAAATGGTGATCATGGTGATCCAAGTGAGGCTCCAAATGATGATCCAAGTGAGGCTCCAAATGGTGACCAACCTTCTGTTGTTGTGAGTTCTGCTAGGTATGTAAATCTTGCAAGGGTCAAATACTACTGTACATCTATCACTTGACATGATCTCATTACCGTTTATGTTTGGACCCTTTATGTTTTGCACAGCTCTATGATAGGTTTGAAGAAGACGCGCAAGGTACCGACAACCAAGAGAAGAAGAGAAGAAACAATGAGCACAAGGTGCACGAGGAGCAAAGTGATGACAAGAAGCTCAAGGAACAGACAGAAGCCCCAACGCTATCTATGAACAATTATGAAACATTATGAATAAGGAATGATGTTGTATTATGAAACATTTATCACTTGACATGTTGTATTTCTGTTGGATGATGTTGGACCTATGTTAGAAGTATGTTTGACATGATGTTTAAATATCTGTTGGATGATGTTTGAATGAGCACATGGTTTTTCCTTTTTTGATTTTTTTGAATTTTATTTTGCTCATTTAAATTCTGGTCAAACCTAACTTTGACCAAGATTTAAGCAAGTCTAAAACATCAAAATGAAAAACTAAGCTTGAATACTTCTTAGTCAATCCAAAATGAAGTTGTGGTGAGGTTTTTGAAATTTTCATGAAAAATGTGCTAAAAAGAGGGGTCCAAAGGTAGGGTAAACGGCCTCATTTCTAAGCAAGGTTTTTTTCGACCTTATCTAAATCAGTCAAATAACTTTCCTACACATATATTCTATATGTACAGACTATGTGCGCTGGTTTTTCCATTTTTTGATTTTTTTAAATTTGTTTTGCTCATTTGAATTCTGGTCAAACTTAACTTTGACCAAGATTTAAACAAGTGTAAAACATCAAAATGAAAAACTAAGCCTGGATCCTTCTTAGTCACTCCAAAATGAAGCTGTGGTGAGTTTTTTGAAATTTTCATGTTCATTTCCCCAAAACACTTCTCTTCACTTCATACAAGAGAGTTTGAGATACTCGAGATATCATACAATACACATGAACTTATCATTTAAATGTATGTAAAGCTTGTTTATCAACTTAAATCGTTAGTATATGACATAAGAAGACTATGTGCGCAGGTTTTTCATTTTTCTGATTTTTATTTAATTTATTATGCTCATTTGAAATCTGGTCAAACATAGCTTTGACTGCTCCAAACCCCTCCCAAACCCCGCTAACCCTAGCGCTGAATAAGGACCGTTCATCTAACCCTAGCGGTGATCAAGGGCCGTCGATCTAACCCTTCTAGAAGGAATCTGCGGGGAGGAGGGGGGCGATCCGCGAGATGCAATCTGATTGGCTGGGAGATTGTTTTTTTAACAAATATCGGGCGCGCTGGATGGACCGTTGGGCCGTCTCGTTGTCTGGGCCTGAGACTGCAGTAAATAGCCCGTCTCAGCCTTTCCAGGCCTTGCATGCATGGAGGCGGCTACGTGGGTTTGCGCATGCGCGGGAGGCGGCGACGTGCATGCATGCGAGTGAGGCGAGCGAGGCGCGCTAGGCGAGCTAGGCTAGCGAGGCGAGCTAGGTGGTTCAGGGCAGTGGTTCAGGGCAGCGGTTCACATGCACTGCCCGGTCAAAGATGCATCATTTTCGTGCAAAAATTTAAGTGTGCAAAACGTAACGGATACACACACGCGTCCGGATTCACACACGCACCGTTCTCATCCTTTCTCTCTTCCTCTCCCACCCACAGGCCTATAAATGGGGTGCCTCTCTTCCTCTCCCACCCACAAGCCAGATCCGATCCTCTCCAACTTCAAACACCCAAGCGACCGATCCCTCCCCAAGCGAGACCAAGTGAAGAAGATGCAGTTCAACGGGCCGACCTTCAGCCGTCCGCCTGTGGTGCCGGAGCTGCGCTACCCACCGGGCGTGCTCGTGGAGAGGGAGCTCCGTGTGTGGGCTATTTCAAGGTGGAGGGGTTCCGTCGAACTCACCCGCGCCTTCCTCAGAGCCGGCTATGCCCACCTCCCACGGGGCTCTCCGAGGATGTTCACCCTCAACGAGGTTCGTGACCGCGGCGGCATCCTCATACTGCTCACGGTCACCTTCACCAACCCATTTGACGCGCGCGAGCTCCTCGGCCAAGTCTTTTGGTGCGGCTGCGAGGCCATCTTCTTCACCGTCTACAACATCTACACCAAGTACGAGCGCATCTTTCCCGCTCCAGGCCAGATGCACTCCCTTCCCTACGACGAGGAGGAGGAGGTGTGAAGATGAAGACGGTGTTGAAGGGGCGCGCGCGGCCAAGGTGGAAGAAGGAGGTCAAGATGAAGATGTTCAAGCCCGGAGTCAAGCTCGTCATGTTTGGTTTTTTATTTTGTTGCTTTTCTATGTCGTGTCGTGTCGTGTCATGTTTCATCATGTGTCCGTGAACTGTCCGTGAACTTATCTAAGTTGTAATGGTACGGTGTGTTCCATCTTATTATGTGTGTTAAAAAATGTCCGTGCCCAAACTTATCATTTCTTCCCTAAACAAGTCATGAAGTTCGAGAACTTGTGGTTTTCGGAGGGGGTGAGAAGCCCTCTGTTTCATTCAAACAAAAAGTCATGAACTAACATGCAAATTTATTCCCTTTAAATCCTAAACCAAGTGCCACTCTAACCCTAAACCAAGTGCCACTCTGACCAAAATCATGTGGTAGTGCAACATACATTTTCAACCTTCCAACCCT
>NC_057810.1:69106010-69131193 GCF_018294505.1 Triticum aestivum | reverse complement strand
CCAAAGAAAGAAGCATGTCACCTGCATGAACACTAAACAGATCAACCCATTGCTCAAACATCCCGACGACGAAAATGGTGCAATTGCCCCGATTCTTACCCCATTCTCGCTGCACACGTAGAACGGACGATTCTGGTTCCTCGGTGTCTGAGAAACCCTTCGATCAACGCCCGCCCGGCACCGCGGACAGACGAAGACAGGCATGTCCACACGCGCCCGGCTCTGCATCCGCGAGGTGGCGCGGGAGCTTGAGGAAGACATGGAGCTCGGAGCCGAAGGGGATCTCAACGCCGCCGCGCCCTCCACTGCCAGCTTCCCACCGCCGCGCCCTCCACAGCTAGCTTCCCGCCGCCGTGCTCTCTCTCTCGCCGTGGTCACCGCCGTGCTCTCTGTCGCCGTGGTCACCACCGCTGTCGCCCGCTTATATAGCACACCCGCCAACGACTCTCTGCTCAACGGCTCTTTGCTGGGTCCCACAAGCCACGCGTGCAACGGTCTGAATAAAATTGGCCGTTTCTGCCGCCTGGTCCCACCTGTAAGGGCCGAGTCAAAAGGTTGACCTGACGTAGACGGCAGAGTTCACGGAACGAGTCGGTGCGCACGGACTAGGGGCAAAACTGAGCACAATTCGCATCTGAGGGCAAAACTGAGCACATGGACACCACTGAGGGCAAAAGGATAATTAACCCATTTTTTTAATGCGGTGCATTGCAGAGTTGGTGGTTTTTTGCATTGTGTGACACGATTATGGTAGTCCTGTGAATTTTACTCTCTCGTGGGCTATAGCCTAGCACCAACCTTTATGGCTATTTGAATTTTTAAACCTATACAACCAAGTGCCAATTTTACTGTACATTGATATTTCAAATTATAGCCTAGCATCAAGCTTATGGCTATCTAAGACTATACAACTATACATTGATATTTCAAGTGTAAATTCGACCTCATAGCTGATTTCCCCTTAAATTACAAATATATTTATATTAGATTAGAGAAAAGAAAGAGAAAAACACGAACTAACTAAAGTCTAAAACACACACGGTTGCAAGGTTTCTATTTTGTATCCTTTTCTTTTCTTTTTTAGACAACTTTTCTTTGCTCTTTGTTTGAGGGGATTTTCTTGTTTCTTTACTTGGGGCAATTTTTAATGCAGAGCCCAAGTCCAAAACAAAGCGTCCGCCGAATTCCCCACAAACCCTCCCTCCGTCTCGCCAGCCGCCGGCCATGGAGAAGAAAAAGGCAGCGGCGGCGCGATCCGCTCGCAAGGAGCGAAAGTCCCACGGAGCCGCGCGGAAGCGGGCGCGGAGTGGAGACTGCGACGTGAACGCCGGCGATTTCATCAGCCGCCTCCCGGACGCTGTCCTCGGGACCATCATCTCTTTACTCCCCACCAAGGACGGCGGCCGCACGCAGATCCTCTCCCGCCGATGGCGCCACCTGTGGCGCTCTGCTCCTCTCAACCTCGAGGTCATCACCGGGCCTCCCGGAAGCTATCCTCGGCACCATCATCCGTCCGCGGTCCACCACTCCGCCGTCTCCAAGATAATCTCCCAACACCTTGGCCCCGCCCGCCGATTCTGCCTCAAGCACCTGATCGACGGCGACCTCCCTGAGATGGAGAGCTGGTTGGACTCCCGAGCCCTCATCAGCCTCCAGGAACTCGACATCATCAATTACACTGGATATAAGACCGGCTATACATTGCCGCAATCCGTGTTCCGCTCCGCATCCACCCTTCTCGTTGCCAAGATAATGGGTTGCAATTTCCCGGACGCGATCACACGCTCCATGAATTTCTACCTCCTCAACCAGCTTTCCATGGATTGTGTTTCGATCTCGGGGGATGTGTTCCACGGCTTGCTCTCCGGCTGCCATGCCTTGGAGAGCTTAGCCATGCTTGAAGTTCATGCTGCTGGTTGCCTCCGTGTTAGCTCGCCAACTCTTAGGAGCATTGGCTTCCGCAAAGGATCTCGTAAAAGAGCCGAATTGGTCCTCGAGGATACTCCTCGCCTTGAAAGGTTATTATTACCGTATTGTGACCGGAATAATTCTGCGACTATCCGGGTTATTTGGGCACCTAAACTGCAGATATTTGGGCCTTTCTCAACAGGCGCGTGTGAACTCCGGGTCTTCCAGGTAGCAGCAACAGACATCATTCAGCATTCTTACATGGAGATGGTTATTTTTTATGTTGGTTGTTTTCTTCAGGGAATGAGCCCCGTCAGCTCAACAAACTCGATACACACCGTGAAGGTTTTGGCCCTCGGGTGTTCTGAACATCAATTGGGTGCAGTTCTTGACGTCCTCATGTGGTTCCCCTGTTTGGAAAAGCTCTATGTCACAGTGAGTATTCATCCTTGCTCGTTTTAAATGTATGCTTTGATTGACATATCATCTAGTCTAGTTAGCAACGCTTTAACATATGCATATGTTTTTCTGTTTTGCAGTTTCACGCACACTATAGGACGTTTAAGCAAAATGAGCATCACTATGACCCACTACATCCAGCGTGCCTTCAGACCCATCTAAAGAGAGTGGTGTTTAAGTTATTCAAAGGCTCTAAGCAACAGATTGAGTTTGTCATGTTCTTTATTTTGTATGTGAAATTGCTAAAGAAAATTGAATTCCAAGTTTGCGGGGACTACTACAACACTGAATTTGTGGCTCGTCAACGCGCGCTGCTCAAAGTCGGAAACAGAGCTTCTCGATATGCTCAATTTACATTCAGGAATACTAGTGGTTGTACTGATGACCATGTCACCAAGCATATCCACGATTTGTCACTAGCTGACCCCTTTAGACTGCCTTAGACAGGGCTCATTTTCTAGATGGGGTTAATGCAAAAAGAGTAAACTGCTGAAATGTGAAATGCTGTAATGGGTAGGAATGCGACAGAAAAACTGCTGAAAAATGTAATCCCATCCGCCAGAACTCCTCTGGCCCTGTGCAATTTGTTTTTTCTGTTCTTTTCTGCCTAAGCTGGGCTAGAAACACGTGCTTGTGTTGGAAACTTAACTGTTCTTAGTTATGTACCGCAGTATGAGAACTTTAGTTGCGGATTAGATTTCTTTAATGAAAGGTCAACCTGTACGCTAGGCACTATGATTTCTACCTAGGAAGCAGGCACTTCTGTGATTTTCTATTTCAGATTGCTGCTAATGATCCTAGAACATGCTGGGGTTGCCTACTAGTAGTTGATGCTAATGTATGAGTTTACTGAAATTAAATTTATCTTGTGCTAGTACAAATTAGCAAGCACTTTTTCTAACAGCATTAATTTGGGCTAAGGACCTGAAAATAGTGTGGGTTTTGCCTGGAATCCGGTTTCTAAACAGCCGAAACATGCTTCTTAACTTGTTTCAACTTAGTATTGGTAGTGGCAGCAATTACTTGGGCATGTACAGGATACTTGTCTTTTCCTAAATTAGTATGAGGATACTTTGGATGTACTCCCTCCGTTCCTAAATGTAAGTCTTTGTAGAGATTTCTCTATGGACCACATACGGATGTATCTAGATGCATTTTAGAGTGTAGATTCACTCATTTTGATCTGTATGTGGTCCATAGTGAAATCTCTCCAAAGACTTATATTTAGGAACGGAGGGAGTATCTGCTACGGCCATGACTACCTCTCTGCACGTGAGAATAAGACCAAATGTCCGTTGCCGCGATCCGCGTTCCACTACGCATCCACCCTCCTCGTTGCCATATCAGGGATTGCAAATTCCCCAATGCAGTCGCACCAAGGTTTTGGTTACCGAATGACGTAATTTTACCGAGGGAGACCGATAAACGTGGTTACCACGGTTACCGAGAAATACCAAGAATATTTCAAATGAATTTTATAGTTGAATTTTGAATTCAAATACATGAATGAACGAACATTCGAACCATAGACCTCTCAAAATAGGAACTAGGTTGCTACCTACACGTCAGAACTAACTCCCATGCTATTAATTAGATCCTACGTACTTTACTATATATCGAGTGTTTAGATTCAAAAAATGATAGCTTTTGCTCGGTATAGGGATTTACCAGGGGCACGGAAATACGCGGTAACCATGAAAAATCTTGAAATTTTGACAGGTAACCAAAACCTTGAGTCGCACTGTTTATGAATTGCCCCCTCCTCAAGCAGCTCACCCTAGTTGACGTTTCCATCTCCGTGGACGGCTTCCACACACGGACATGGATTTTTAGAGCACCTGCACCCCGGCCCTGCTATCCTAACTCTCCAATATCGCTTTAAGATCCGTGTGACACAACTAACTTTCTATATGAAATTTTCTCTTTTTTTTCTCACATATAAAACATATCTTGAGGTTCAAAGCTATGCAGCGTGGCAAAGCTTTCTAACTAGAATCTAGGATAAATCTTTCAGAATTTTTTGTCCGACATAAATACTAGAAATTTGATTTTTTAATCAAACAAAACTGATTTTGTATATTTATGTTTGACAAAAAAATCTGAAAGATTTATCCTAGATTCTAGTTAGAAAGCTTTGCTACGCTGCATAGGTTTGAACTTCAAGATATGTTTAGTGTGGGAGAAACAAAAAAAGAGAAATACGAATCGCGATGCAGAAAATGAATGACTAGATAGAGAGGGACTAGATGCAAGTGCTTTATTATATATTTTCCTTCCACACACTGCTCTCGCTGCCATGCCTTGGAGAGCTTATGCATGGTCAATGTCATGCTGCTGGTTGCCTCCATGTTAGCTCGCAAACTCGTATAAGCATTGGCTTCCACGATAGCTCTCATGAAAAAACAGAATTGGTCCTCGAGGATGCTCCTCGCCTTGAAAGGTTATTATTCCCTTATTGTCATGTCACCTGAATGATTCTGTCACTATCCGGGTTATTAGTGACGGCAGATATTCGGGCCTTTCTCACCGGGCACGTACAAACTCCCGGTCTTCCGGGTAGCATCTGTTAGAGTTATATTTATATAGTCATGTAGCCTTTTGTCTTTACCCCATTATATAAAGGGTTTTCTGCATATTACCTGCACCTGTACATGTATATATACTGGCCTATGGCCTCATGGAAATACAAGTTGTATATTTCCTAACATGGTATTAGAGCTTTAGATTTTTTTTTCGCACACCGCAACTCGTGCACGGCCGTTTTCGTTTCCTTCTCTCCGGACAGCCGCCGCTGCTTCCTCTCCTGTTTTGCTCCGGTGAAATCTATCCATCCGTCCACGCCAGGTCCGATCCGCTGCCCCGGCCTGAAGCATCCATGCCCGACGGCCTCCTCAACACGCGCCGGGGCGCTGCTTCTTCTGGACGCCACAGCCGCCGCATGGTCTGCAAGGTCGGGCAGACTTATCCGGCCGCTGGCTGTTCGCTTGTGACAGCCCGCCTGAACCAGTTGTGTGCATGCACAAGTATCCTCCCAATGTGTGCTTGTGCTTGTCCACTTGCGGCTGCTGCACCATCTTCCTCGCGTACAGGCCTGTGACGTGGTGCACCATCCTCCTCCACTTGCTGTCATCTGATCTGCTCCGCCGCCGCCTACTGATCCCGATCTGATTTGCTCGGCCGCTGTGTTGGCTGTTTGACTGGTTGCCTTCCGGTAAAAAAAAAGAAGCGTAATGTCGTCGGGCACAATTTCCTCTCCGCACTGTCCGCTGATTTTGGAAGATGTACCCTACACTGATCCTGTCTCACGTATGCGCTTTTCCTTGGTGCTTGGTGCTTGTTAGCCTGTGACGTCGTCCGCTGCGGCGTATTCCGCAGGTTGTGTTGGTCGCTCCTCATCGACTCTTCTCACGACCTCTGCACATGGTGACCGTCGCTCTACGTCGACTCCTCTCGCGACCTTCACTGGTAGTGCTGGTGCATATGGCTCCGTCGACTCTGCCTCGCACAGGCGTCTTCCATTGACGCTTGGTGCTTGTCTACATACGGCCTGGTCTCCTCCACCGGCCTTTATGGATACTACTGGTCATGCTACACCGCCACATCTAGCGGCTTCCACAGGTGGTGGTGGCCGCTTCTCTCCCGGTGCTCTTGGTGCTACTGCGTCGACTACTTCAGCTGTGTACTTCACGAGGAGGAGATTGCGCGACTTCGCTGAAGGAAATATGCCATAGAGGCAATAATAAAGTTATTATTTATTTTCTTATTTCATGATAAATGTTTATTATTCATGCTAGAAGTGTATTAACCGGAAACATAATACATATGTGAATACATAGAAAACATAGTGTCACTAGTATGCCTCTACTTGACTAGCTCATGAATCAAAGATGGTTAAGTTTCCTAGCCATAGATATGAATTGTCATTTGATTAACGGGATTACATCGTTAGGAGAATGATGTGATTGACTTGACCCATTCCGTTAACTTAGCACTTGATCGTTTAGTATGTTGCTATTGCTTTCTTCATGACTTATACATGTTCCTATGACTATGAGATTATGCAACTCCCGTTTACCGAGGAACACTTTGTGTGCTACCAAACGTCACAACGTAATTGGGTGATTATAAAGGAGCTCTACAAGTGTCTCCGAAGGTACTTGTTGAGTTGGCGTATTTCGAGATTAGGATTTGTCACTTCGATTGTCGAAGAGGTATCTCTGGGCCCTCTCGGTAATGCACATCACTATAAGCCTTGCAAGCAATGTGACTAATGAGTTAGTTGCGGGATGATGCATTACATAACGAGTAAAGAGACTTTCCAGTAACGAGATTGAACTAGGTATTGAGATACCGACGATCAAATCTCGGGCAAGTAACATACCGATGACAAAAGGAACAACGTATGCTGTTATGCGGTTTGACCGATAAAGATCTTCGTAGAATTTGTGGGAGCCAATATGAGCATCCAGGTTCCGCTATTGGTTATTGACCGGAGACGTGTCTCGGTCATGTCTACATTGTTCTCGAACCTGTAGGGCCCGCACGCTTAAAGTTCGGTGACAATTTATATTATGAGTTTATGTGTTTTGATGTACCGAAGGTAGTTCGGAGCCCCAGATGAGATCGGGGACATGACGAGGAGTCTCAAAATGGTCGAGACGTAAAAATCGATATATTGGACTACTATATTCGGACATCGAAAAGGTTTCGAGTGATTCGGGTATTTATCGGAGTACCGGAGAGTTACGGGAATTCGCCGGGGAGAAGTATTGGGCCTTATTGGGCCATACGGGAATAGAGAAGAGATGCCAAAAGGAAGGAGGCGCGCGCCCTCCCTCTGGTCCGAATTGGACAAGGGGTGCAGCCCCCTTTTCCTTCTCCCTCTCCCCTCTTTCCTTCTCTCCTACTCCAACAAGGAAAGGAGGAGTCCTACTCCCACCACTTGGCGCGCCCTCCTCTTGGCCGGCCGCCTCGCCCTTGCTCCTTTATATACGCGGGCAGGGGGCACCTCTAGACACAACAGTTGATCCCTTGGATCTCTTAGCCATGTGCGGTGCCCCCCTCCACCATATTCCATCTCGGTAATATCGTAGTGGTGCTTAGGCGAAGCCCTGCATCGGTAGCATCATCAACACCGTCATCGCGCCGTCGTGCTGACGGAACCCTCCCGCAAAGCTCTGCTGGATCGGAGTCCGTGGGACGTCATCGAGCTGAACGTGTGCTGAACTCGGAGGTGCCGTACGTTCGGTACTTGGATCGATCGGATCGTGAAGACGTACGACTACATCAACCACGTTGTGCTAATGCTTCCGCTTATGGTCTACGAGGGTACGTGGACAACACGCTTCCCTCTCGTTGCTATGCATCACCATGATCTTGAGTGTGCATAAGAAATTTTTGAAATTACTATGTTCCCTAACAGTGGTATCAGAGCCTGGTTTTATGCGTAATTGTTACATGGACGAGTAGAGCACAAGTGAGTTGTGGGCGATACAAGTCATACTGCTTACCAGCATGTCATACTTTGGTTCAGCAGTATTGTTGGATGAAGCGGCCCGGACCGACATTACACGTACGCTTACGCGAGACTGGTTCTACCGACGTGCTTTGCACACAGGTGGCTGGCGGGTGTCACTTTCTCCAACTTTAGTTGAACCGAGTGTGGCTACGCCCGGTCCTTGAGAAGATTAAAACAACACTAACTTGACGAACTATCATTGCTGTTTTGATGCGTAGGTAAGAATGGTTCTTGCTCAGCCCGTAGCAGCCATGTAAAACTTGCAACAACAAAGTAGAGAATGTCTAACTTGTTTTTGCAGGGCATGTTGTGATGTGATATGGTCAAGACATGATGCTAAATTTTTATTATGAGATGATCATGTTTTGTTGACGTTATCGGCAACTGGCAGAAACCTTATGATTGTCTCTTTATTGCATAAGATGCAAGCACCAAATAATTGCTTTACTTTATCGCTATGCGATAGCAATAGTTGCAAGAGCAATAGTTGGCGAGACGACCATGTGACGACTCATTGATATAGATCAAGATGATGGAGATCATGGTGTCATGCCGGTGACGATGGAGATCATGACAGTACTTTGGATATGGAGATCAAAGGCGCAAGATGATCATGGCCATATCATGTCACATATTTTGATTGCATATGGTGTTTATCTTTTATACATCTTATTTTGCTTAGTTCGACGGTAGCTTTATAAGATGATCTCTCACTAAATTTCAAGGTATAAGTGTTCTCCCTGAGTATGCACCATTGCGAAAGTTCTTCGTGCTGAGACACCACATGATGATCGGGTGTGATAGGCTCTACGTTCAAATACAACGGGTGCAAAACAGTTGCACACGCGGAATACTCAGATTAAACTTGACGAGCCTAGCATATACAGATATGGTCTCGGAACACTGGAGACCGAAAGGTCGAGCGTGAATCATATAGTAGATATGATCAACATAGTGATGTTCACCATTGAGAACTACTCCATCTCACGTGATGATCGGACATGGTTTAGTTGATTTGGATCACGTGATCACTTAGATGATTAGAGGGATGTCTATCTAAGTGGGAGTTCTTAAGCAATATGATTAATTGAACTTTAATTTATCATGAACTTAGCCCTGATAATATTTTGCAAATTATGTTGTAGATCAATAGCTCACATTGTTGCTTCCCTATGTTTATTTTGATATGTTCCTAGAGAAAAACTATGTTGAAAAATGATAGTAGCAATGATGCGGGCTAGGTCCATGATCTGAGGTTTATCCTCATTGATGCACAAAAGAATTATGTCCTTGATGCACCGCTAGGTGACAAACCTATTGCAGGAGCAGATGCAGACGTTATGAATGTTTGGCTAGCTCAATATGATGACTACTTGATAGTTTAGTGCACCATGCTTAACGGCTTAGAGTCGGGACTTCAAAGACGTTTTGAACGTCATGGACCACATGAGATGTTCCAGAAGTTGAAGTTAATATTTCAAGCAAATACCCGAGTTGAGATATATGAAGTCTCCAACAAGTTCTATAGCTAAAAGATGGAGGAGAATATCTCAAGCAGTGAGCATGTGCTCAGATTGTCTGGGTACTACAATCGCTTGAATCAAGTGGGAGTTAATCTTCCAGATAAGATAGTGATTGACAGAGTTCTCTAGTCACCATAACCAAGTTGCTAGAACTTCATGATGAACTATAGTATGCAAGGGATGATGAAAACGATTCCCGAGCTCTTTGTGATGTTGAAATCGACGAAGGTAGAAATCAAGAAAGAGCATCAAGTGTTGATGATTGACAAGACCACTAGTTTCAAGAAAAGGGCAAAGGGAAAGAAAGGGAACTTCAAGTAGAATGACAAGCAAGTTTTCACTCCCGCGAGGAAGCCCAAAGCCTGAAACTGAGTGCTTCTACTTCAAAGGAAATGGTCACTGGAAGCGGAAGTACCCTGAATATTTGGTGGATAAGAAGGATGGCAGAGTGAACAAGGGTATATTTGATATACAGATTATTGATGTGTACCTTACTAGTGTTTATAGTAGCCCCTGGGTATTTGATACTTGTTCGGTTGCTAAAAATTAGTAACTCGAAACAGGAGTTACAGAATAAACAGAGACTAGTTGAGGGTGAAGTGACGATGTGTGTTGGAAGTGGTTCCAAGATTGATATGATCATCATCGCACACTCCTTATACTTTCGGGATTAGTGTTGAACCTAAATAAATGTTATTTGGTGTTTGCGTTGAGCATGAATATGATTAGATCATGTTTATTGCAATACGATTATTCATTTAAAGTCAGAGAATAATTGTTGTTCTGTTTACATGAATAAAACCTTCAATGGTCATAACCCCAATGAAAATAGTTTGTTGGATCTCGATCGTAGTGATACACATATTCATAATATTGGTGCCAAAATATGCAAAGTCAATAATGATAGTGCAACTTATTTGTGGCACTGCCGTTTGGGTCATATCGGTGTAAAGCGCATGAAGAAACTCCATAAAGATGGATTTTCAGAATCACTTTGTTATGAATCATTTGATGCTTGCGAACCGTGCCTTTTGGGCAAGATGATTAAAACTCCATTCTCTAGAATAATGGAACGAGCTACTGACTTGTTGGAAATAATACATACTGATGTATGCAGACCAATGAGTATTAAGGCTCGTGGCAAGTATCGTTATTTTCTAACCTTCACAAATGATTTGAGCAGATATGGGTATATCTACTTAATGAAACACAAGTCTAAAACATTTGAAAGGTTTAAAGAATTTCAGAGTGAAGTGGAGAATCATCGTAACAAGAAAATAAAGTTTCTACAATCTGATCGTGGAGGAGAATATTTTAGTTACGAGTTTGGCCTTCATATAATACAATGTGGAATAGTTTCACAGCTCACGCCACCTGGAACACCGCAACGTTTTGGTGTGTCCGAACGTCGTAATCGCACTTTATTGGATATGGTGCGATCTATGATGTATCTTACCGATTTACCACTATCGTTTTGGGGTTATGCATTAGAGACAGCTGCATTCACTTTAAATAGGGCACCATCAAAATCCGCTGAGACGACGCCTTATGAACTATGGTTTGGCAAGAAAACAAAGTTGTCATTTCTTAAAGTTTGGGGCTGCGATGCTTATGTGAAAAAGTTTCAACCTGATAAGCTCGAACCCAAATCGGAGAAGTGCGTCTTCATAGAATACCCAAAGGAAACTGTTGGGTACACCTTCTATCACAGATCCGAAGGCAAGATATTCGTTGCTAAAATGGATCCTTTCTAGAGAAGGAGTTTCTCTTGAAAGAAGTGAGTAGGAGGAAAGTAGAACTTGATGAGGTAATTGTACCTTCTCCCGAGTTGGAAAGTAGTTCATCACAGAAATCAGTTCCAGTGATTGCTACACCAATTAGTGAGGAAGCTAATGATGATGATCATGAAACTTCAAATCAAGTTACTACAGAACCCCGTAGGTCTTCCAGAATACGGTCCGCACGAATGTGGTATGGTAATCCTATTCTGGAAGTCATGTTACTAGACCATGATAAACCTACGAACTATGAGGAAGCGATGATGAGCCTAGATTTCGCCAAATGACTTGAGGCCATGAAATCTGAGATGGGATCCATGTATGAGAACAATGTATGGACTTTGATTGACTTGCTCGATGATCGGTGAGTCATTAAGAATAAATGGATCTTCAGGAGGAAGACGGACGCTGATAGTAATGTTACTATCTACAAAGCTCAACTTGTCACAAAAGGTTTTTCGACAAGTTCAAGGTGTTGAATATGATGCGATTTTCTCACTCGTATCGATGCCTAAGTCTGTCCGAATCATGTTAGCAATTGCCACATTTTATGAAATCTAGCAAATGGATGTCAAAACTGCATTCCTTAATGGATTTATTAAAGAAGAGTTGTATATGATGCAACCAGAAGGTTTTGTCAATCCTAAAGGTGCTAACAAAATGTGCAAGCTCCAGCGATCCATCTATGGACTGATGCAAGCATCTCGGAGTTGGAATATACGCTTTGATGAGTTTATTAAAGCAGATGGTTTTATACAAACTTTTGGAGAAGCCTGTATTTACAAGAAAGTGAGTGGGAGCTCTGTAGCATTTCTAAAACTATATGTAGATGATATATTGTTGATTGGAAGTGATATAGAAATTCTGGATAGCATAAAAGGATACTTGAATAAGAGTTTTTCAAAGAATGACCTCGGTAAAGCTACTTACACATTGAGCATCAAGATCTATAGAGATATATCAAGACGCTTGATAAGATTTTTTTCAAACGAGTACATACTTTGATAAGATTTTGAAGTAGTTCAAAATGGAATAGTCAAAGAAGGAGTTCTTACCTGTGTTGCAAGGTGTGAAGTTGTGTAAGACTCAAAACCCGACCATGGTAGAAAATAGAAATAGAATGAAAAGTCATTCCCTATGCCTCAGTCATAGGTTCTATAAAGTATGCTATACTGTGTACCAGACCTATTGTATACCTTGCTCTGAATTTGGCAAGGGAGTACAATTTTGATCTAGGAGTAGATCACTGGACAACGGTCAAGAATATCCTTAGTGAGGACTAAGGAAATGTTTCTCGGTGATGGGGGTGATAAAGAGTTCATCGTTAAAAGTTACGTCGATGCAAACTTTTACACCGATCCAGATGACTAAGTCTCAATCTGGATACATATTGAAAGTGGGAGCAATTAGCTAGAGTAGCTCCGTGCAGAGCATTGTAGACATAGAATATTTGCAAAATACATACGGCTCTGAATATGATAGACCCGTTGACTAAGCTTCTCTCACGAGCAAAACATGATCATACCTTAGTACTCTTTGGGTATTAATCACATAACATGTGAACTAGATTATTGACTCTAGTAAACCCTTCGGGTGTTGGTCAGATGAGGATGTGAACTATGGGTGTTAATCACATACAGATGTGAATATTGGTGTTAAATCACATGGTGATGTGAACTAGATTATTGACTCTAGTGCAAGTGGGAGACTGAAGGAAATATGCCCTAGAGGCAATAATAAAGTTATTATTTATTTCCTTATTTCATGATAAATGTTTATTATTCATGCTAGAAGTGTATTAACTAGAAACATAATACATGTGTGAATACATAGACAAACATAGTGTCACTAGTATGCCTCTACTTGACTAGCTCGTGAATCAAAGATGGTTAAGTTTCCTAGCCATAGACATGAATTTTCATTTGATTAACGGGATCACATCATTAGGAGAATGATGTGATTGACTTGACCCATTCCATTAGCTTAGCACTTGATCGTTTAGTATGTTGTTATTGCTTTCTTCATGACTTATACATGTTCCTATGACTATGAGATTATGCAACTCCCGTTTACCGGAGGAACACTTTGTGTGCTACCAAACGTCACAATGTATCTGGGTGATTATAAAGGAGCTCTACAAGTGTCTCGAAGGTACTTGTTGAGTTGGCGTATTTCGAGATTAGGATTTGTCACTCCGATTGCCGGAGAGGTATCTCTGGGCCCTCTCGGTAATGCACATCACTATAAGCCTTGCAAGCAATGTGACTAATGAGTTAGTTGCAAGATGATGCATTACATAACGAGTAAAGAGACTTTCCGGTAACGAGATTGAACTAGGTATTGAGATACCGACGATCGAATCTCGGGCAAGTAACATATCGATGACAAAAGGAACAACGTATGTTGTTATGCGGTTTGACCGATAAAGATCTTCGTAGAATATGTGGGAGCCAATGTGAGCATCCAGGTTCCGCTATTGATTATTGACCGGAGACGTGTCTCGGTCATGTCTACATTGTTCTCGAACCCGTAGGGTCTGCACGCTGAAAGTTCAGTGACGATTTATATTATGAGTTTATGCGTTTTGATGTACCGAAGGTAGTTCGGAGTCCCGGATGATATCGGGGACATGATGAGGAGTCTCAAAATGTCGAGACATAAAGATCGATATTTTGGACGACTATATTCGGACATCGGAAAGGTTCCGAGTGATTCGGGTATTTATCGGAGTACCGGAGAGTTACGGGAATTCGCCGGGGAGAAGTATTGGGCCTTATTGGGCCATACGGAAATAAAGGAGAGAGGCCAAAAGGAAGGAGGCGTGCGCCCCCCCTCTAGTCCGAATTGGACAAGGGGTGCATCCCCCTTTTCCTTCTCCCTCTCCCCCTCTTTCCTTCTCTCCTACTCCAACAAGGAAAGGAGGAGTGGGAGTAGGACTCCCCCCTTGGCGTGCCCTCCTCTTGGCCGTCCGCCTCCCCCCTTGCTCCTTTATATACGGGGGCAGGAGGGCACCTCTAAACACAACAATTGATCCCTTGGATCTCTTAGCCGTGTGCGGTGCCCCCCTCCCCCGTATTCCACCTCGGTAATATCGTAGCGGTGCTTAGGCGAAGCCCTGCGTCGGTAGCATCATCAACACTGTCATCACGCCTTCGTGCTGACGGAACTCTCCCGCAAAGCTTTGCTGGATCAGAGTCCGTGGGACGTCATCGAGCTGAACGTGTGCTGAACTCGGAGGTGCCGTACGTTCGATACTTGGATCGGACGGATCATGAAGACATACGACTACATCAACCGTGTTGTGATAACACTTCCACTTATGGTCTACGAGGGTACGTGGACAACACTCTCCCCTCTCGTTGCTATGCATCACCATGATCTTGAGTGTGCGTAGGAAATTTTTGAAATTACTACGTTCCCTAACATTCGCGCCCTGCTCGTTGCCTCCGACTCTCTATTGTCGGGCGCATCTACATCGACCTCTTCAGTTGCGCCCGTGACCGAGCAAGAGATTGTGCGATGCCTGCTAGCTCCGTCTTGCTGTTCTCCATCGATAGGTTCTGCTGGTTCTGCTGCTGACTCTTTTGGCATTGTGAGACCACCTTCTACACAAGAAGGTACTTCTCCGTGGATTCTTGATACTGGAGCATCTTTTCATATGACTCATGATTCATCCATTCTGTCCTCTACTCGAACTCTCGATTCTCCTGTTCATGTTCTTACTGCTGATGGTACCTCCCTCCCGGTTAATGGTCGAGGCATTCTTAGCACTTCGTCTTTTCATGTTCCTGATGTTGCTCATGTTCCTCGACTTACCATGCAACTTATTTCTGGTGGTCAGATTGTTGACTCTGGTTGTCGGGTCATTCTTGACTTTGACTCATGTTCTGTTCTAAACCATTCCACTGGTGCTCTCCTTGGTGCTGGCCCACGGTGCCGTGACTCTCAGTGTCTCCGGGAGCTTGACTGGCTTCACCTTCCCACCGCTGCCACCGCCGCTAGTCTTTCCCCCTCTATTGTCTTGTCTACCGGCTCTTTTCAGTAGTGGCATCATCGCCTTGGTCACTTGTGTGGCTCTCGTCTCCCATCCTTGGTTCGACGTGGTCTTCTTGGATTCGTCTCTGGCAGTGTGTCTTTAGAATGTCAGGGTTGTCGGCTTGGTTAATAGGTCCAGTTACCTTATCCTCATAGTGACACTGTGTCTCAGCGTCCTTTTGACCTTGTTCACTCCGATGTCTGGGGTCTAGCTCCATTTGGCTCGAAAGGAGGTCATCGCTACTATATTATCTTTATAGATGATTTCTCTCGATACACCTGGATATATTTTATGTCTTCTCGTAGTGAGGTGTTATCTATCTATAAGCGTTTTGCTGCCATGGTTCACACTCAGTTCTCTACTCCTATTCGTGTTTTCCGTGCCGACTCTGCTGGAGAGTATATCTCCAAGATGTTGCGTGGAGTCCTTGCTAAGCAGGGTACTCTTGGCCAGTTCTCTTGTCCTGGTGCTCATGCTCAGAATGGCGTGTCTGAGCGCAAGCATCGTCACCTTCTTGAGATGGCTCGTGCGATGATGATTGCCGCCTCTCTTCCGCCTCATTTTTGGGCCGAGGCTATCTCCACTTCCGCCTATCTCATCAACCTTCAGCCGTTCGCTGCTTTGCAGGGTGGCGTTCCTTTCGAGCGTCTCTTTGATCGTTCTCCCGATTACTCGGCACTTTGTTTGTTTCGTTGTGTTTGCTATGTTCTTCTTGCCCCTCATGAACGCACCAAACTGACCGCTCAGTCTGTTGAGTGTGTCTTCTTAGGCTATAGTGACGAGCATAAGGGCTATCGTTGTTGGGATCCTATCGGTCATCGGATGCGTATTTCTCGGGATGTAACTTTTGATGAGTCTCGTCCTTTCTACCTGCATCCATCTTCCTTGACCTTTTGAGTGGAGGATATCTCTTTCCTCACTTTTCCTAACACGCCTCCCTCTGTGCCCAGTATTCCTGTTCCTCATCCTGTTGTTGCAGATCCAATGCCATCCTCTCCTACGGATTCTTCCCATCCCTCATCGCATGACTCTCCACCTTCATCACCGACACATTTCCCATCTACACCTTCATCACCGATACCTTCCCCTTGTCAATCTTCATCATCGCTACATTCCCCGTCTCTACCTCTAGTAATTCCACCTCTTCCCTCCTTCCCTTTTCATTATACTCGTTGTCCACGTGTTGTGGATAAATCCACCGACATGCCATCTACTTCTGGTGCGTCCTCCTCCTCATCCCAGCCGACTTATGGTCTTCGGGCTCGGCCTCGCCCTCCCCCTGACCGCTATTCTCCTAGTCGATATGCTCTTTCGGCTGTACTTGAGCCTACGTCTTATCGCGATGCTGTTGTTCATCCTGAATGGCAGTTTGCATGGCAGAGGAGTTTGCTGCTCTTGAGCGCACTGGCACACGGGATCTTGGTTCTCTTCCTCCCGGTGTTCGTCCCATCACTTGTAAGTGGTCTACAAGGTTAAGACTCGCTCTGATGGTTCTCTTGAGAATTACAAAGCTTGTCTTGTGGCTCGTGGTTTTCAGCAGGAGCATGGTCGTGATTACGATGAGACATTTGCTCATGTGGCCCATATGACCACTATCCGCACACTTCTCGCTGTGGCCTCTATTCTCCATTGGTCTGTTTCTCAGCTTGATGTTAAGAATGCTTTTCTTAATGGTGAGCTGCGTGAGGAGGTATACATGCAGCCCCCACCTGGGTATTCTGTTCCTGATGGCATGGTCTGTCATCTTCGTCGCTCTCTCTATTGTTGGAAATATGCCCTAGAGGCAATAATAAAATGGTTATTATTATATTTCCTTGTTCATGATAATTGTCTATTGTTCATGCCATAATTGTATTAACTGGAAACATAATACATGTGTGAATACATAGACCACAACATGTCCGTAGTGAGCCTCTAGTTGACTAGCTGGTTGATCAATAGATGGTTATGGTTTCCTGACCATGGACATAGGATGTCATTGATAACGGGATCACATCATTAGGAGAATGATGTGATGGACAAGACCCAATCCGAAGCATAGCACAAGATCATGTAGTTCGTTTGCTAAAGCTTTTCTAATGTCAAGTATTATTTCCTTAGACCATGAGATTGTGCAACTCCCGGATACCGTAGGAATGCTTTGGGTGTACCAAACGTCACAACATAATTGGGTGGCTATAAAGGTGCACTATGGGTATCTCTGAAAGTGTCTGTTGGGTTGGCACGAATCGAGACTGGGATTTGTCACTCCATGTGACGGAGAGGTATCTCAGGGCCCACCAGGTAATGCATCATCATAATGAGCTCAACATGACTAAGTAGTTATTCACGGGATCATGCATTACGAAACGAGTAAAGTGACTTCCCGGTAACAAGATTGAACGAGGTATTGGGATACCGACGATCGAATCTCGGGCAAGTAACGTACCGATTGACAAAGGGAATTGTATACAGGATTGATTGAATCCCCGACATCGTGGTTCATCCGATGAAATCATCGTGGAACATGTGGGAGTCAACATGGGTATCCAGATCCCGCTGTTGGTTATTGGCCGGAGAACTGTCTCGGTCATGTCTGCATGGTTCCCGAACCCGTAGGGTCTACACACTTAAGGTTCAATGACGCTAGAGTTGTTATGGGAAATTGTATGTGGTTACCGAAGGTTGTTCAGAGTTCCGGAATGGTCCGGAGGTGAAGATTTATATATGGGAAGTCCAGTTTCAGTCACCGGAATGGTTTCAGGAGTTATCGGTATTGTACCGGGACCACCGAAAGGTGTCCGGAGGTCCATCGGGTGGGGCCACTTGCCCCGTCAAACTTGATGGGCTGAATATGGGAGGGAACCAGCCCCTAGTGGGCTGGTGCGCCCCTCCCCAAGGGCCCAAGGCGCCTAGGGTTTAGAAACCCTAGGGGATGGGGGCGCCTCTCCCCCTCCTCTAGATGGGATCTAGAGGGGCCGGACCCCTCTCCCCTTCACCCTATAAATAGAAGGGGGGTGGGAGGGCTGCAACACCCTTGCTTTTGGCGCAGCCCCTCCCTCCTCCAACTCTTCCTCCTCCTCCGTAGTGCTTGGCGAAGCCTTGTAGAAATACCACGAGTTCCACCACCACCATGCCGTCGTGTTGTCGGAGTTCTCCCTCAACTTCTCCTCTCACCTTGCTGGATCAAGAAGGAGGAGACGTCCCCGGGCTGTACGTGTGTTGAACGCGGAGGCGCCGTCCGTTCGACGCTAGATCGGATCTTCCACGATTTGAATCGCCGCGAGTATGACTCCATCAACCGCGTTCTTGTAACGCTTCCGCTTAGCGATCTTCAAAGGTATGAAGATGCTCATCCTCTCCCTCTCTTGTTGCTAGAATCTCCATAGATTGATCTTGGTGATGCGTAGAAAATTTTGAATTTCTGCTACGTTCCCCTACAGTGGCATCATGAGCTAGGTCTATTGCGTAGATTCTATGCACGAGTAGAACACAAGTTGTTGTGGGCGTTGATTTTGTTCAATATGCTTACCATTACTAGTCCTATCTTCTTTTGACGATATTGTGGGATGAAGCGGCCCGGACCGACCTTACACGTACACTTACGTGAGATAGGTTCCACCGACTGACATGCACTTGTTGCATAAGGTGGCTAGCGGGTGCCAGTCTCTCCCACTTTAGTCGGATCAGATTCGATTAAAATGGTCCTTATGAAGGGTAAATAGAAATTGGCATATCACGTTGTGGTTTTGGCGTAGGTAAGAAACGTTCTTGCTAGAAACCTATAGCAGCCACGTAAAAACTTGCAACAATAATTACAGGGCGTCTAACTTGTTTTTGCAGCATATGCCGCGTGATGTGATATGACCAAAAAGGATGTGATGAATGAAATATATGTGATTTATGAGATTGATCATGTTCTTGTAATAGGAATCACGACTTGCATGTTGATGAGTATGACAACCGGCAGGAGCCATAGGAGTCGTCTTAATTTATTGTATGACCTACATGTCATTGAATAACGCCATGTAATTACTTTACTTTATTGCTAAACCGTTAGCCATAGTAGTAGAAGTAATAGTTGGCGAGAGAACTTCATGGAGACACAATGATGGATATCATGGTGTCATGCCGGTGATGATGATGATCATGGCGCCCCGAAGATGGAGATCAAAAGGAGAAAATTGATATTGGCCATATCATGTCACTATTTGATTGCATGAGATGTTTATCATGTGTTTACATCTTATTTGCTTAGAACGACGGTAGCATAAATAAGATGATCCCTCACTAAAATTTCAAGAAAGTGTTCCCCCTAACTGTGCACCGTTGCGAAAGTTCGTTGTTTGAAGCACCACGTGATGATTGGGTGTGATAGATTCTAACGTTCACATACAACAGGTGTAAGCCAGATTTACACATGCAAAACACTTAGGTTGACTTAACGAGCCTAGCATGTATAGACATGGCCTCGGAACACGAGAGACCGAAAGGTCGAACATGAGTCGTATAGTAGATATGATCAACATGAAGATGTTCACCGATGATGACTAGTCCGTCTCACGTGATGATCGGACACGGCCTAGTTGACTCGAATCATGTATCACTTAGATGACTAGAGGGATGTCTATCTAAGTGGGAGTTCATTAAATAACCAGATGAACTTAATTATCATGAAGATAGTCAAAAGGTCTTTGCAAATTATGTCATAGCTTACGCTTTAGTTCTACTGTTTAAGATATGTTCCTAGAGAAATTTTAGTTGAAAGTTGATAGTAGCAATTATGCGGACTTGGTCCATAAACTGAGGATTATCCTCATTGCTGCGAGAAGGCTTATGTCCACTACTAGGGAAAACCCTATACACAGAATCTTAGCAGCAGCACGTCTCAAAAAGCAGCGCTGCTGCTAATTAGCAGCAGCGCGTGTGTGGAAAGCACGCTACTGACAAGTGTTTAGCAGTAGCGCGGTCTGTGTAACCCGCACTGCTACAAATATCGACCGACAGTGCCCCCCCAACTCCATTTAGCAGCAGCGCGGTTCCGTTAGGCGCGCTACTGCTAAAGCAGTAGTAGTAGCGCGGTTTTTCTGAGGTCACTGCTGCTAATTTTCAAATTGGACACACTTTTTATCCCACTTAGCAGTAGCGCTTCTGCCGAAAGTGCGCTGCTGCTACTTTCTTATCAGCAGCGCGTTTTGCGTCCCGCGCTACTGCTAATCCGCACCAACCCACCACCTTTTCCCCACCGCCCCTCCCCCTCCTCTCTTCCCTTTCCCCTACCTCCCACTCTCACTCTTCTTCTTCCTCAATACTTATCCCCCATTGCTCTCTCTCTTCTATCTACCTTTCTCTCTCTTCATTACTCCTACCTAACTACACCACCTCCATTAATGCATCTCCTTTCTCTTTTTCCTTCCCCTCCAGTAGTTGAAGTTGTCTCCTCCCAAATTAGGTAGCTAGGTAGATGTAGGATTTAGTTAAGTGACCTATTTTCCCCCTAACTAGATCTATCTTTGTCAAGAAGAGGTTTGTGCACTTTTGATCTCCCTACAACATCATCTCCACCGTGTGCTCGATCTCGAGATAGAGGTGATGAAAATTTCATGCTTTTGCAAAATGGAAATATGTTTATGTGTGTGTGATATGTTTGTGGAAATTGTTTGTGTGGCATGAGTTGACGCCAAATTGTGCTTTTGAGTTGCCTATGTTTTGCCGAAATGTCGATTTATTTCCGTTTCAGTGAATTCCGAGCAAACTCTAGATCCATATATGTCCTATTTTTAGGGAAGGTCATGCCGAATTTTTGTATGACTTTGATGCATGCACGTATTTTTATAATCAATTTGTTTTATTATTACCGTGCAGACGTTCATGATGGTCAGTGGAACGATGGTGAACAGGTGGTTGCAGTCGGCGGTGCAGGACATGAAAGAAAATAACCTGACAGAGGTTTTATGTCCGTGTCAAAAATGCAAAGGAATAGTTTGGCTCGACCCCTATGATGATGGTCGTGTCGAAGTGCACCTGCTCATGACTGGTTTCATGGATGGCTATAATCGGTGGATAACTAAAGATGAGGATGACGATGTTGAGGATGCCGACAGGGCAGGCAATGATGACACGGGGCAAGATAAAGAGATGATCGATAATGGCGCCGGGGAAGAGGCTGGACATGGCGGCGGAGAAGGGGCTAGACATGGCGGAGGAGAAGGGGCCGGACATGGTGGCGGAGAGAAGGACATGGACTCCACGCAACAGAGTTCGTCGGTACTGAGTTCAATCGTGCGGGACCCTCATGTTCAAGCATTGCTTCGCAAGGAGACAAGTACTGAGAGAGCTGCTTCTAGAGAGGAGGCTAAGCTGGAGCAACTGGTGGTAGACTCGAACACTCCATTGTATGATGGTTGTAATCCTGAGGTGAACCGCTTGAGTTTCACGCTCCAACTCCTGAAGACGAAGGCTAAAAACAAATGGACCGACACTAGCCTCGATGAGCATCTCAAGTACCTAAAGGATGTTCTTCCCGCGGGTAATCTATGTCCTACTAGTGTTGATGAGGCCAAGAAGATCGTGTGCCCTCTTGATCTGCCACACGTTAGATACCATGCATGCATCAATGATTGCATAATTTATCGGAAGGAGCACGTGGAAAAAACAAGCTGTCCGGTGTGCAATGCTTCTCGATACCAGAAGGCCGGGAAGAAATGTCCCCAGAAAGTTGTATGGTACTTACCGATCACTCCCCGTCTCCAGAGGTATTTTGTAGACCCCAAGGAAGCAAAGCTAATGTGCTGGCACGTGGAGAGGAAGAAGCCCGACGATGGAGATGATCCGAAGGTGAGACACGTGAAGGATGGAAGCCAGTGGAGAGCGTTGAACAGCTTCTATCGGTATTTTGAATGTGATGCAAGGAACATCATGCTCGGCGCGTGTACCGACGGCATGAATCCGTTTGGCAACCAGAACACCAACCATAGCACATGGCCCGTGTTTGTATGGATGTAAAACCTCCCCCTGGTTGTGCATGAAATCGAAGTACATTCACATGAGCATGCTTATTCAAGGGCCAAAACAACCAGGAAATAATATTAATTTGTATCTGGGGCTACTTCAAGAGGAGTTAGACACGTTATGGAAAACACCGGCCAAGACATGGGACGCCAGCAAAGGCGAGTATTTCAACATGAGAGCCGCGCTGATCACGACAGTGCATGACTATCTCGGTTACGGATATGTGGCAGGCCAGGTGTGCCATGGATATTGCGGATGCACGCGGTGCATGGATGATACGATGTCTGAACAGCTAACGTCAAGGAAAGATGGCGGGTCTAGGAGAATCGTGTACATGGGGCATCGAAGATGGCTTGAACAGGACGACCCGTGGAGAAACCGTGGAGATCTATTCAATGGTCACGCTGAGCATTGAGGACCTCCACATAAGCGGAGTGGTGCCGAAATCGATGAGCTGTTGAAAAACTAGAAGGAGTGCCCCGCGCCGGTAAAGACGATGAGAAAGGCGCCGGAGCCGCTGCTGAAGGTATGGAAGATGAGGTCTGTGTTCTGGGACTTGGAGTACTGACACAAACTCAATACAGCTCATTGCCTTGATCAAATGCATATCTGTAAGAATGTCCTTGAGAGCTTGCTCGCAACACTGATGAACATGACGAATAAGACCAAGGATGGGCCGAAGGCAAGAAAAGACTTGCAAGATTTGAAAATCAGGGAAGATCTGCACATGTCGCCCCGTAAAATGTCAGACGAGACAGAGACAGAGACAGAGGCACGGGAGAAGAAGGGCAAGAAAATAAAGAAAGAGGATCATTCCCCCCTTCTTGCTTCACCTTAAGTCAGGCTGAGATCAATGCCTTCTTTAAGTGCCTTACCGGAGTCAAAGTTAGTTCCGGTTACTATGGCAAGATAAGCAGATATCTAGAAACGGACAAGAAAAGGTTCAGCGGGATGAAGTATCATGACTGTCATGTGATGATGATGCAGATACTACCTATTGCCCTTAGAGGGATAATGGACAAGCACGTCTGTGACACGCTTATTGGTCTCTGCAACTTTTTCGATGTCATCTCTCAAAAGTCGATCAGTGTGAAGTAGCTCCAAAGGCTACAGGAAGAGATCGTTGTGATACTGAATGAGCTTGAGATGTACTTCCCGCCCGCGTTCTTTGACGTGATGGTGCATCTGTGTGTCCATATTGTGGATGACATAATAGACCTTGGGCCGTCATTTTTGCACAACATGATGCCGTTTGAGAGGATGAATGGGATCATCAAAGGATTCATTCGTAACATGTCCCGTCCGGATGGAAGCATCGTCCAGGGCTATTTGACACAAGAGTGCATCTCTTTCTATGAGAATTTTCTATATGGCGCAGACCAGCAGCCTGGTGTTAGTGTTGGTTTGCCCGTTAACAAGCACGATGGGAGGCTCGAAGGAGATGGTCACTACAACGGTCGCAGGGAACTGCACGTGGCATACTCAGATTGATGCAGCGACTTTGACAGAGAAAACTTGGTAGTGCTACAACACCTAGACGAGGTAGATCCTTTCGTGGCACTGCACAAAGAAATTAGCGCAAAGAAGTATCGTGACCGGGGGGTATGCAGGACGGACACCGAAGTTACTAGAGAGCACAACTCCACTTTCCTGCATTGGTTCAAAGAGCATATTATTGCTAATCCCCCGGAGGAGGGATCTAAGGATGGATTGCTCATATGTGCCTTAGCACATGGCCCCTCGCCCAACCTCGTAACCTATCAGGCATATGATATCAACAGATACACGTTCTACACGGAGGCCAAAGATATGGACAGTGATGATCAGAACTCAGGGGTGACGACGGAATGCATGACCGGCAGCGACAACGGTGCAACTGAACGTTTTCATGGAAGGGTTGAGGAGATCTGGGAGCTTGACTACTCTGGACTGCACAACACGACGATGTTCCATGTCAGATGGGCTAAGAATGTCGAAAGAGAAAGCCGGATTTTCACTACCATGACTATACCCGACGCCAAGAGCGCTACCATGAACGCTATCGCAAAAAACGAGCCATGGGTACATGCTAAGCACGTGACACAATGCTTCTTCATAACCGACCCATGCAATCCCAGCCGTGTTGTCATGAGGAGAGGCAAAAGGAAAATCATTGGAATGGATGGAGTCACCAACGAGGAAGACTATGATCAGTACTGCAACCCAATGAGGGAAGATGACGATGATGATGAAGTATACGTCAAAAGAAGAATCAATACTACATTACCTAAGAAAAATCGTACTCCATGGAAAAGGCAAAGTCACAATGAGGGGCTCAATTATTCTTCGACGAACAAGAAGGGAAAGAAGCTGACTCAAAAACGAAAACGTCAGCGCTGAGGAACCCTATGTTATCGGTCAAATGATGTAATATATATATATATATATATATATATATATATGTTCCTATTTTGTATACACACTTAGCCATTATTATGCATGGGTTAAAGATGTAATATATATGTTCCTATTTTGCATACATATTTAACCGTCAAATGATGCAATATATATCGCCCTCCCTTTGTTCACTGCTCTCGGGAAATAAACGTGGGAGAAAATAAAGGAAAATAGAAAGGAAAACTGGCAGTAGTAGTAGCGCATTTCGTATAGACTGCTACAACTACTAAAGGTAGTAGTAGCGCATTTCGTACAAATCGCTACAGGTACTCAAGGTAGTAGCAGCGCGTTTTGTCCAAACGCGCTGCTGCTACGTCCACTTAACCCAAAATTCTCACTATGCCTGCTTCATCCCGCCTTTCCCCCCCAAATCTCCACTCTCTCTTCCCCCGTCACTCGACCCCGACCCTGGGGCCGGCGCTCGCCCCAGACCCCAGTGCTCGCCCCTGACCCGGCCCTCGCCCCCGACCCCGACCCCGACGCTCGCCCCCGACCCGGCCCTCGCCCCCGACCCCGACCCCGACGCTCGCCCCCG